>NC_142670.1:27922481-28107481 GCF_964200805.1 Pocillopora damicornis | reverse complement strand
GGTTGATAATGTATTTTGAATTAATGTATGGCAAATTTTGGTTGGACGGCGACTTCTTTGTTCGAAATATGGACGCCAGCGTGGAGCTTCGTCATTACAAGTCTCTTTTACAAAGGAAATTTTTCTTTTCTCTACAGAATGGTACTCTTTCTTTCTTCTTTGGGCCTGTTTTTTCTTTTTTCTTTTTCTTTTTTTTTTTTTACCAAGGACTTTTTTCCGCTCTTGATTTTTCCGTGAGCAAAAATTTTTTCCATAAACAAAGAACTTCTACGAGTGAATTTTTAAAGTGCGCGATGTAAACAAAATATGGAATTACATGTAAATAAAAATCGAGCCTCAACGTGAGCGGTTGCCGCGAAACTTACCCATGAGATTCGCCCAGGTCCGAGATTGACACCTTCCTAGTTTATTAACTTTCATTTGAAAATATGTTTTTCTAAATAAATCAGTTGCTTTTAAAGATTTCGGAATTTTTTTATGGAAACGTTATGTTGAATGTTTGAATTCGGTTTAGTCAAATAAAGCAAAAATCGATTTTTTCGACCTTTGAAGGTGGAAATACCTTCTGCCCCCGGTCGCTCGCAGCTAAGAATTTTCCCTTTTTCCGTGAGATGCCTATGGCAAACCATGGTGAAAACCCAGCTGGATTTCTTTTTCGTTGCATGGACAAAATGCAAAGCTAGCCAATAGGAATACGTAAAATCTTATCGATTTTCATCTTATGTAAACATTGGCGGCTAGATTGATCAGAAGCTGACGAAAATAATTTTCGGACATAAGAAAACCTATGAAAATCATTTCCGCATATCTAGAATTTCACGCAGTCAAAAAGACTAGCGGTCATATTAAGTAGGTTCGGAGGCATTTTCGTTCCGAGGCAGAAAACTTGTCAAATACAAGCTGGAAAAAACCGTGTGAACAAAGATCATTGCGTTACAATGCAAATATATATTGAGCTATCAAGAGACGATAAGTGACATAGGATTGGAGAATGGTGGAATTCGGGTTGTGCAGGCGAGGAAAGATTTGGATTCCAGCGGCTAGATTTAACAAATTCTGCAAACGTAAATTTGATCAACGTAGGTTACTATTTTTTGATGTTTTCGTCGGCTGTATATAGGTTAATTATTCTGTGGAGTTGGATGATTATCACAATTGTGGATCTCTTTGTGATTTTCCGGAACCTTGGCTTTTGAAATAAGAGCAACTTAGCATTGCAGTAAGATCTGTAACTACAAGTTCACAACCATGTTTCATCATGCACGAGTTGGCCATGATTCTTTAATTAGATAAAGGAGACAGTTGAATTTATTTGCCATGCTGTGGTGTTTTAATCGATTTCTTTCTTATCACAAACTTAAATACAAATCTCTGGGAAATAACTTAGTACAGTCTTTCAGTTGTGTTAAAGTGTATACGGCCTGTTTTCGTACTAATTGACGTTTTTGATAAACAAATCACGGCTCAAAGGAGAGAAGTCTTTGTCAGCTGAGATGGAAATTGTTTTTACCGGGCTGTTGCTTTTAGGAGGAATGAAACAGGCGCTGAGAAACGCGAGGAGATCAGGAGGTGGAGTGGCAGTTTGTTTCAGAAAGAGGTTTTTGAGCTGCGGCTCTTCGCTATTTTCAAATACAAAAACAGTCACGGTTTCTTCAACTCTAAAATTTTCTACAGTGGTGTCTTCGGCTGATCTAACTGACTAATCACGGTCGACTGTAATTGCACAATTCCTTTCAATGCTACGCTCAGTAGTTAAGGCATCCCACGGAATCGCCTCTATTTAAATTGAGCCGCAGCTTAATTCTTTAAATTGAACATAAGATTGGCAATTGTGATTAAGGTTTGCAAAGAAACCTTCGATTTTTTCCTTTGCATTGTGGCTTGTTTCACTTGATAAATTAGGAAAATGAACTGATCGCTGAAGCGCTTGGGGATGATAAGTAATATTTTCTTTTGTGTCCTTTTTTAGGTATGGAAGTTCCTAGAGGCAAGGCAGATCGAGATTGTAAACAAGACAGTTTTCCAGGTTTGAAAACACTGAATATGAACATTAGCACTATTCTACAATGAAATCTTTCATGCTTAGAGTAGAGCTACTACATATTTGCGAGTTTACTGTAAATATTGATCATGACCTAAATTTTGTTTGAAAGTAAAATTAGTACAACGACATGAAGATGAAAAAAAAAGAACCTTAATCATGCTGCAAATGTTGCGTGGCTTTCAGAACTGTTAGTTAAAGTCTCACCGGAATAAACTGAGGGCTAGTCTGCCATCTTTAGGTAGATACTTTCACCTCATTTTGCTTAAAGTGATGCATCATTAGCCAGTGACAGGGTTATACCACATTCGAAAAAAAGCTTAAACATGTTTCAAAGCTGTTTTGTCAAACACAGTTTAAAATATTCAGTTTCTTCAAAGGAGCTGCTTAAGCCAATGTTTCTGATTTCCAATCAGTTAAGCCTGGTCTAAACGAAGTTTATTTTGCGACACAAACTTTCTCTGTTACCACTAGAATATAGAAAGGTATCGAAAGACTTGGTACTTATCTGTAATGGTAATCGGCCGGACTGAGTAAATCCGAGTTCTCGCGGCTCTGTGACCTGATACCGAAATTACAACGCAAAGACGAGGCTCGGTGCGAAGTCGCTCTCATCGGTCTAAAAAAATTAAGGTACGTCTCTCCTTGGAGGGGGTTGGCTGGGGAATTTTGGTATTTTTTTTTGCAAAGGAAACAGTGCAACGCGACGAGTTGATTACATTCCCAGAAGAAAAACTACTTCCCTATCCACTTTCGCTGAAGTTTTGGGCTCATGACTTCACCGGTATTCCAGACTTCAGGTTTCCCGATAGTTACCATTATCTGGTTGGAAAAGATGGTTACGATGAAGACTATTTACGGTGGTATAAAAGCCTTGAGGGTTTTCGCTTGTTTACTGATAGGCATGTGGAGGATCTGAAGTACCACGATTTAATTGATGATGGGACAGATAAACCGACTGGATTCTGCTATTTCCAGTTCATAGTCCTTTTCTTTGAAAGCTTCTTCTCTACAAACTTTGTTATCCTTAAGGACGTGGCCGTGATCTTTCAGTGGAAGTTCAGTAGAAACACGGAAAATTTGGGCGGGAAGTACTTCTTTGGTGTCTTCGCTACCGTTTCGTTTTCTCCGCTCATTCGACCTTTTTTCGCGTTGAATTGGAGTGTACGGACTGTATGCTGATTAAATATTGTTGGAACCAGAGAGTTAGTTCCAGAAAGTGTCTTCACGACTTGTTTAGTCTCAAAGTGTTCGGAGCATATATGAAAGTTCTTGATGGACGTGAACTCCTTGTCAGTGCGACGAAAGAAGGCACTTCCTTTTTTTCTTGGTCTGTTGGCCTGGAAACTCGGAAAGGTTGAGGTCCGGCCTTTTTTAGAGTTATTTTTGTACACAGAAATGGCACAAAACTTCATATTCGACTTGCAGTCACTCCGATCTTGCTTTCAAAATAAGCGTCCATCAGCCTCAGCTTGGTGCTGATAATTAGTTACCAGACTATCTCGCTAAAACAATTTGAAAATAGCCTACATCATAACTACATCAGAAATGGAAATCACTGTATGAGAATGAAGAACTGCCGTGCAATATTTTAAATTACCCATCGAGAGTGAAAAAAACCTTAATCGAGAAAAAGACTGATGTAGCAATATACCTAGAATTAAATATTAACTGTTGCGAAGGAGAAATTGTTGCGGGAGAAAAAGAGATCACTATACGAGATTATCGATTAGTTTTTCTGAGTCGTTGAGCAACAGCTAATAAGCGGAATATTTCTCTTAAAATGGCGGAGCAACTTAGTGCAGAAGGCTTTACAGAGTTTGTTGATTTTGTAAAGAGGACTATTGAAAGAGGCGCATCCGTTTATCACGGATCTGTTCATGTAGGATTAGAAATCTGTGTCAGGAAGCTTGAGGAACAAACAAGAATGCTTATCGCCATATCACTGTCTAAAAATTCCTCTTCAGACCTGTTTGATCTGTTAGAATTGTCTTTAGTCGTCTTATTATAGATATTTTAATGCATCGAGCCTTTGTCCTTCTCTGCAAGTTCAGGAGGGAGACTGGTGTACATTATTACAAAAGAAATGATCAAGCAACTGTGTGAGACTAGTATAAACTGGAGAAGAATAACAACATGCCTTGGAATCCCCGACCACAGACAACCCAAGCACCAGCTGTGAGATGATCATTTTGCGAAATAGCAGTCGTGGCGAAATTATCAGAGTTTATATGGGAACATTTACGACCGCACTTAGGATTAAAAAAATACAGTCAAATTCTCAGTAAAAATACTTCGCTTTTCTTCGACAGTGAATCGCTTGTTATCTGACCGCTTGCTATGTTTTCTAGGTTTACTACACAAGAACAGCTTGTCTAATGTAGCAAACCAAGAAATGGATAACTTGCTAAAACGGGTTCTTTTAAAAATAGCAAGCGGTCAGATAACAAGCGCTGCACTGTCATGTTACAGGTAGTCTCAAATGTGGGGCTAATGTACAAATTGGCAGAATATCGAATTGATTATGATGGTTGACTATGATTTTGACTGATATTGAAACAGAAAACAATGTTTATTGAGCCAAAGTCACACAGTCAGCTTACAGTAATTACTCAATAGGATTGACCCTCTCTGATGATGGAAACAATGGAATTAAGCACTTTCTGAACACTGTGACAATAGTTACAAAATTGCTGCGAACACCAAAAAAGGATGAAAATTTTCATCCTTCACGACTTTTCTGGAGGTTGAAAATGAAAGTAATGACATTTTTAAACGGCTGTCATTGGTATGGCTGACCTCTTTATGATAACTTCAAGTATGTTTCCTGAATTTTGATGGCTTAAATCTTGATAGAATGCTGTTATTTTCACTGATTTATTATCGAACCATTTTCACGTTTGCAGATGCATTTATTTAGCGGTAGTCCACTAAAATCAACATAGTTTTTAGTGCAATTTAAAATTCAGGCATTAATCTCTTAGAAGGCACATAATGGTAGCAAAAGCAACATGTCACCTACCCCAAATTGTCCCATTCCAAGGGGCTGACAATTTAATATCTTGTTATGTAATGACCACTTACGCTTACTACTTAAAGTAAACTTATGATTTATTGATGTTAGTGATATTAGAGATCAGCTGATAAAATTTTTATTTAAAATTTTGTAGTCTTGAAACTTGCATATTTTACATCTCTCTCGAAAGGCTTTCTAACTTGTAACCAAACTAACTGCTAGTGACAACTGTAATGACATTTGAATAGATACAAATTTGTGACCTAATTCTATTTTTTTTTTTGGAAAGTTCAGGAAATGCCATCAACAGTAACTTGTATTCTGTGTTAAAAAAAATCCTTATAACATTAATGTGAAAATGTTATGCAGAACATAAAAATTTTAAAAACTAAGAAGCAAATTTCAAAGTGTTCAAAGAGTTCATTTCAAAGAGTTGCTTTCAAAGCATTCTGAGTGTTCATTTCACATTGTTCACATCTTCCATACTGAACAATGTTACAAAACAGGCTTCCTTCTCTTTCGTTACATTAGTAAACTCCTCAACCGGTTCTGGGTATGATTCATATGTAGATGGAAGTTCTAGCAATGCTCTACATGTTCTGGCAATAGGAAGTCAATGCGACCTTCAAGGATAGCAACGTGCACATCAGTGTTGTGTACAGTGATCATATCACTACCAATGCAGATCCCGAGAAACATGGATAAAGATTTGCAATTCAGTGACTCTATAAACCGTTTCAGTTGTTCAAAGGATTTAAGTTCTACTTCTGAATAACTTGTTAATTAATTTGGCGGCTTGCTTTAGTCTCGAGGGACTGAAAGTTTTCCTTAGAGCATAATATCTTGAGAACTGGACTCCACCAGTTGATCTCTAAGAGTGATTAGTGACCATTTTCTCCTATCAGTATCCCCTCTAAAACAAACATTAAGATCATGAGAATGAAGGAAATGATCACGAACTAAAGAGGCTCTTGGTTGTTAAACAAATTCTCTTTGTCAGCACCATAGGATATGCATAGAGAACAGCACGGAAAAAACGTATGCTGATGTTAGGATGCAAAGGGTTAAAACACTTGAATAATGTAAAAATTCCAAGACATCTTCATCATTAGGTTTAAAATCATCGCCAAGGCACTTGTCCAATGCCTCTCTATCTTCTGTAGTTACAAATTGGCTAAGTCTTCATATCAACGTCTCTGAAGTGATACCTTCATCCTTATAAAGATACAAGGCCACAAAAAGATGTAACAAATTTACTGGGCAGTAATTGGCCCATTGGTAACCATATAGCAGAACCTAGGCAATGGCTTCCCACTGTAGTTTCTGCATGTCATGCTCAATAAATAGGACTTTTTAATTGTTTCCAATCATCAGTGATGTGAAGCACTTTTACCAAAGGCATGCTAAAACATTTAGAAGAACCTTGTTGCCTTCTCCCTTCTCTTTTCTACCTGCAGTGGCTATGTTTAGGTTATGGTGCTTCTTGGAATGTAGAAGGAGGGGGGAACAAAACATTTGTTAACACTTATCCTCAAACTGCGATGGGTGATTTTTTAATAAATTGTTTCACTTCAATATCAATCTCCTATGTAGAAAGCTTAACGGCCGATGATAAGGCATCACCCAAAGGCTGGTTTTCTTTTACAACGGAGTCGGAGTCGGAGTCGGAGTCGACTCCGATATTCAGTTTTCACTCGAAAAGAAGTGCTCTTACCACTTCGACTCCGTCATTAGTGAAAACCAGCCTCAAACAAATGGAGAAAAGGATATCCCGAAACGATTATTTATTTTTTTCCATAGTTTAGTAATAAACTGTGGGCAAGGACCGGAAGAGCATTTGCAATAAAATTCATCCAAGGTCAAACTTAGTGTAATCCATCGAGCAACATCTACATTTCGTTAGTTTCCAATCACTTTGGCCATTTGTTAAATAAAAATATTATTTACATTCAATTGTACGGATATTTGAATAAGAAAAAAAAGTGGAAAGCTAAATGCAAAAGAGAATCTCTATGAAGAAAAGAACTTTTTTTGTATTTATGATTGCTAGATTATTTCTCTTTTCTTCTCACGAACGCCATTTTTTCCTTTTTCATATTGGAGGGCAGGCGAAAATTTGAAAAATACACAAAAGTTGAAACCCAACGACAAAGCTGGAAGGGAAGAGACTTACAGAAATCTTGGCATCGTCAATCAAAATTCAAGCGATTTTCATGAGGCCATTGAGTACCATGAGCATCATCTACAAGTTGCAAAACAAGTGGGAGACAAAGCCGAAGAAAAACGGGCTTATGGAAATCTTGGCAATGCCTATCAGATGTTAGGCAATTTTCATAAGGCTATCAGTTACCACGAGCGTCATCTACAAATTGCAAAAGAAGTGGGAGACAAAACTGGAGAAGGACGGGCTTATGGAAATCTTGGCAATGCCTATCGGAACTTAGGCGATTTTCATAAGGCTATCAGTTACCACGAGCGTCATCTACAAATTGCAAAAGAAGTGGGAGACAAAGCTGGAGAAGGACGGGCTTATGGAAATCTTGGCAATGCCTATGATAGCTTAGGCGATTTTCGTAAGGCTATCAGTTACCACGAGCGTCATCTACAAATTGCAAAAGAAGTGGGAGACAAAGCTGGAGAAGGACAGGCTTATGGAAATCTTGGCAATGCCTATTGCAAGTTAGGCGATTTTCATAAGGGTATCAGTTACCACGAGCGTCATCTACAAATTGCAAAAGAAGTGGGACACAAAGCTGGAGAAGGAGGGGCTTATGGAAATCTTGGCAATGCTTATGATAGCTTAGGCGATTTTCATAAGGCTATCAGTTACCACAAGCGTCATCTACAAATTGCAAAAGAAGTGGGACAAAAAGCTGGAGAAGGACGGGCTTATGGAAATCTTGGCAATGCCTATGATAGCTTAGGCGATTTTCATAAGGCTATCAGTTACCACGAGCGTGATCTACAAATTGCAAAAGAAGTGGGAGACAAAGCTGGAGAAGGAGGGGCTTATGGAAATCTTGGCAATGCCTATTGCAAGTTAGGCGATTTTCATAAGGCTATCAGTTACCACAAGCGTGATCTACAAATTGCAAAAGAAGTGGGAGACAAAGCTGGAGAAGGAGGGGCTTATGGAAATCTTGGCAATGCCTATTGCAAGTTAGGCGATTTTCATAAGGCTATCAGTTACCACGAGCGTCATCTACAAATTGCAAAAGAAGTGGGAGACAAAGCTGGAGAAGGAGGGGCTTATGGAAATCTTGGCAATGCCTATCGTAGCTTAGGCGATTTTCATAAGGCTATCAGTTACCACGAGCGTCATCTACAAATTGCAAAAGAAGTGGGACAAAAAGCTGGAAAAGGAGGGGCTTATGGAAATCTTGGCAATGCCTATCATAGCTTAGGCGATTTTCATAAGGCTATCAGTTACCACGAGCGTCATCTGCAAATTGCAAAAGAAGTGGGAGACAAAGCTGGAGAAGGAGGGGCTTATGGAAATCTTGGCAATGCCTATTGCAAGTTAGGCGATTTTCATAAGGCTATCAGTTACCACGAGCGTGATCTACAAATTGGAAAAGAAGTGGGAGACAAAGCTGGAGAAGGACAGGCTTATGGAAATCTTGGCAATGCCTATTGCAAGTTAGGCGATTTTCATAAGGCTATCAGTTACCACGAGCGTCATCTACAAATTGCAAAAGAAGTGGGAGACAAAGCTGGAGAAGGACAGGCTTATGGAAGTCTTGGCAATGCCTATCGTAGCTTAGGCGATTTTCATAAGGCTATCAGTTACCACGAGCGTCATCTACAAATTGCAAAAGAAGTGGGAGACAAAGCTGGAGAAGGACAGGCTTATGGAAGTCTTGGCAATGCCTATCGTAGCTTAGGCGATTTTCATAAGGCTATCAGTTACCACGAGCGTCATCTACAAATTGCAAAAGAAGTGGGAAACAAAGCTGGAGAAGGACAGGCTTATGGAAATCTTGGCAATGCCTATGATAGCTTAGGCGATTTTCATAAGGCTATCAGTTACCACGAGCGTCATCTACAAATTGCAAAAGAAGTGGGAGACAAAGCTGGAGAAGGAGGGGCTTATGGAAATCTTGGCAATGCCTATGATAGCTTAGGCGATTTTCATAAGGCTATCAGTTACCACGAGCGTGATCTACAAATTGCAAAAGAAGTGGGAGACAAAGCTGGAGAAGGAGGGGCTTATGGAAATCTTGGCAATGCCTATGATAGCTTAGGCGATTTTCATAAGGCTATCAGTTACCACGAGCGTGATCTACAAATTGCAAAAGAAGTGGGAGACAAAGCTGGAGAAGGAGGGGCTTATGGAAATCTTGGCAATGCTTATTGCAAGTTAGGCGATTTTCATAAGGCTATCAGTTATTACGAGCGTCATCTACAAATTGCAAAAGAAGTGGGAGACAAAGCTGGAGAAGGACAGGCTTATGGAAGTCTTGGCAATGCCTATCATAGCTTAGGCGATTTTCATAAGGCTATCAGTTACAACGAGCGTCGTCTACAAATTGCAAAAGAAGTAGGAGACAAAGCTGGAGAAGGAGGGGCTTATGGAAATCTTGGCAATGCCTATCACAAGTTAGGCGATTTTCATAAGGCTATCAGTTACCACGAGCGTCATCTACATATTGGAAAAGAAGTGGGAGACAAAGCTGGAGAAGGACAGGCTTATGGAAATCTTGGCAATGCCTATGATAGCTTGGGCGATTTTCATAAGGCTATCAGTTACCACGAGCGTGATCTACAAATTGCAAAAGAAGTGGGAGACAAAGCTGGAGAAGGAGGGGCTTATGGAAATCTTGGCAATGCCTATCATAGCTTAGGCGATTTTCATAAGGCTATCAGTTACCACGAGCGTCATCTGCAAATTGCAAAAGAAGTGGGAGACAAAGCTGGAGAAGGAGGGGCTTATGGAAATCTTGGCAATGCCTATTGCAAGTTAGGCGATTTTCATAAGGCTATCAGTTACCACGAGCGTGATGTACAAATTGCAAAAGAAGTGGGAGACAAAGCTGGAGAAGGACAGGCTTATGGAAATCTTGGCAATGCCTATTGCAAGTTAGGCGATTTTCATAAGGCTATCAGTTACCACGAGCGTGATCTACAAATTGCAAAAGAAGTGGGAGACAAAGCTGGAGAAGGAGGGGCTTATGGAAATCTTGGCAATGCCTATGATAGCTTGGGCGATTTTCATAAGGCTATCAGTTACCACGAGCGTCATCTGCAAAAAGCAAAAGAAGTGGGCGATAAAGCTGGAGAGAGACGGGCTTATGGAAGTCTTGGCAATGCCTTTCATAGCCTAGGCAACTTTCCTAAGGCAATCGAGTACCGTGAGTGTCATCTACAAATTGCAAAAGAAGTGGGGGACATGGTTGGAGAAGGAGAGTCATACGGTAATCTTATCTTATACTCTTAATCAATGCATATCCGAGCTTTCGCGATTTTCATGACTCCAGCCTAAAATTGTCCTGGCAAAATCAAAGGACAAAAGTTTGTTTGAGTGTTACATCTACATTATAAATTTCAAAGTTGAAAATTCTCTTACCGCTCGACCTAGTCTGCCAAAGGATTCCACCTCCAATTTCTAGGATTTTTCAAAGCCGTTTTAAAATTTTAGAATCCCAGAGTTTTGCGACAAAAGAGAATTTTTGCCTCTGTAGTAACCTGATTTCAGTTCAGCTACACGCTGTTCGTAGCTTTTGCGATAATAAATCGACAAGTTTATCACGGTCTTGCTTATTTAATTAATTTTGTCCAGATTTTACTTGGGACAAATTTGTCGGCGATGTGTTTCACGATTTGTCGGCCTTGGCCAAAATTTGTCAAAATTTAGTGATGACGAAAAAATCGTTTTAAATGAACAACTTTTTTTGTTAGTGCGGAAAGACCCCATGTTGAACAATTTTGGTTGAACAGATATTGGGAATTAAGTGGTAGTAAATGTCCGTTATATTGTATACTGAAACCAAACACCTCAAAATAATAATTTCCCCAGCCAAAGAGGAGGATGAGGTACCTTATTACACCGGCAGGAAAGATTTGGCAGATATAGAAGATGCAACAGTAGACACTGAAGACAATGAAAAGACTTTGATCAAAAGGTATGGGTTTTACTGCAATGACTCAGTTTTTTGCCTTTCCCATGTTTTTTTCTCATGGATGCACAGACCATTGTAAAGAGCACGGTTGGAGTTGCTAGGAGGTGTTAACTAATGGCAACTTTTGACAAAGTGCTCTGACTAAAGAACAACCCTCCGGACCTCTTTATAAATGACAGTTACTTTCTTTTATTTTATTTTCTTTTTTAATCTTTAGTTAATAAAGTTCATGCTTAATAACTGTAATGCTATTAAAAATTTATTACATTCGTGCTCAAATCACTGGTGATCCTTGCAATCTGATTGGTTCTCATTGGCACGATTTATTGATAAAATGCACTATTTTTTGCTGTAAAGTGCATCAATTTCCCAGCTAATGAGAAAGCTCCACGAAAGTACAGCAACAACTTAGATTTAACCGATTGTTTTAGGAAATCAATAAAATTGCAGACAAAAAGAAAGACAACTTTTATAACATTTTACACACCAGCTCAGTACTGGATAAATAACATACATGTATTTGTACCGGCTTTAAAAAATCTTTACTCATTTAGCAACTGAATTTTGCAAATTTAAAATAAATGTAATGAAGTGGTAATTGAAGTTTTGCCATGCACTTTTGGTCTGAAATCATACTGGTGATTTCTAAGTCTAATGCTGCTCCACAATCCTTTTATTCAGATGTCATGATTTCAGAACAAAATTTACTCGACCCAGTTCAATTACCATGTTCTACAGGTATTCAACATTTTTTGTCAGTGTTTCCATCAATAAAGGGGTACTTAATTATTATCAAAAATGATAGTGAATCATTTATGATTATAACTTGAGGCTATTTGAGTCAAGGAAAAGCAAATTAATGGAAAAGAAAAGAAAAATAAAGAAAAATAACATTTATTAGATCTAGTTTTGAAATTAAGTGTCAATATCTAAATGAGTTTTTCAAACTGCCAGTTTGCCACTTGCATTTTAAATACCTTTGTCAATGCTTACTCCACTTGGGAAAAATATCTTAAAATACTGGATAATTAATTTCCTTTGTATTTCAGAGGAAAAATCGGAGGTAAGGAAGACTCATGGCACCTGAGGGAAGCTGGTGCCTCTATCAAACTTTGCAGTGGAGCTGTACAACAACCTGTGCCATTTACATGTAGATGCTTATTGTGGAACCCCAGGACCCTCTCCCCCTCCACTGCCAGTGATGAGATATTGGTTAGCAGTATTATTGAAATATCTCATGATGGCCCACCAGATCTGGATTACAAGAAAAGTTTTGAAGGAATAAGTTTTACTGTATCTTTGATGCACAGTGCCCCATATTTGGAAGGGTATGAGGTGGTTATCAAGCAACTGACTGACCAAGAGAACAATGAATGGAAGGAATTAAAGACAGAGAATACTTGGTATGGATCAGGTAACGTTATGTTTTTATTAAATACAGGTGTGAATAACTTAATGAATGATCATGATATTCCTAGGCTCCCTTTTTCACTGGCATCAATGTCAGCGTTTGAAAAATGTGCAGCTCCCCCTCTCCTAACCCAAAATTAAACCCAACTTGTAACCCGAACTTATCAGTTGACTTAAGGGAGAAGGAGTAGGTGTGCAATGACTTAGATGCGGACATCTATCCCTGCAATGCATGACCTGCTGCACTCATAATGTCAAAGTAGACTTCTTGCTTCTTCATAGGCATTTCAAATCCAACTTTAGAACTTTGTTTTCGTTTACCCTTTAGGTGTATCCAAGCAGTACGTGTAATTATTGCACAAATGTTACATGAAGTCTCCAATGCATTTTAATCACTATAATATAAATTTTCCTCAATAACCATGTTGTTGTAAACTTTATTCTTTGAAGCATAAATATCATAATGACATCTGTTGGGGGTAACTTTATATGCAGAAACTTCAACAGTTCCCAAGTGGCTTTTCCCATGTGCACAAGCTGTTTGTACAAAATCAGCAGTTTCTTCATTTGCTGCAGTCTGGCGTCCTAAGTCTTTCACCTTTTCAAGAGGTACTGCAGGAGGCCCGGAATTGACCTGTATTGTGCCTGACCTTCCTGATGTCAGTGTCCGAATTCCTCAGAGTTGTGTTCCTGTTTATCAAGATTTCTGTGTGACAATCAAGGTGCATGGAACTATAAAATTATATACATGCATGAGTCCTGCAACGTTTTCATTTTCCAGTTTTGAAAGTCATAAGACCTACGTGAGTGGATTGTCAAAAGCAAGGAGATAAAACAAAGGTGTTGCAATAGTATAACCTGTACCCTCAGTTACTTGCCACACACTCACTGAACTTGATGGTAATATTCATGGAAAGAGAGATATTAATTAACAACTTTAAGCTAAAATAGAGGACAGTTGGGCTTGTGCTTGCATGTGTGATGATACATGTGGTAAAGTTCTAATCAGCAGTTTCGGTAACTTCGAATTATTTGTGGTACTACTGTCCCCATGTGTACTCATGGACCCTGGGCATTCCCTTTTTAAAACTACGTTTTGGAAAACTCATTCTAAGCAACAAACAGACTTTTGCTTCGATATAAATGTCAAATTGAAATCATTCCTCTCAGGTAAATTGGTTTGTATTGGTTTGCAATTAATGCAATTAGTGGATGAAGCTATGCATGATATCATGATGAATTAGCAAAACCAAGGTCTGAGTTATCTGCGTAAGCCGAAGACAACACAGACATAAGATTTGGTGAGTTATGACATCATGCAAAAACCAAATTAAATTATTGTTTTATAATACATCTTTTAAACAAATTACGAAACAAGACATCTCTTTAAATTTGCAAAAGTTTAAGAAAACTTCACAGACGGTCAGGGCTTGGAAACTAGACTTTTTATATTACGTTCAGTGTATACATTTTTTCATAATAATGCTTATATTACTACATAAAACTTTGAAAGGACATTTACATTGTATACTATAATTTTTAGATAATTTCAAAATTTCATCCTTAAATTTACTTTCCACAATGTAAAGCAAATTATCTTTATGCTGGGAGTTGTTTAACATGCCCAACAACTTGTTTTGCTTTTAAATCCAGGTACAAGAATTCCCAAGCAGTGAGCTAAAAGGAGAGGGAAGACTTGTCGGTCCAGTTCTTTACATTTCAGGCTCTCAAAATGTTAGTCTCATCGCGCCTGTAACAATAAGGATTCCTCTCACCTTCCGTAAAGGAAAACAAGAGTTGGCAGAGTTACGTCCCGGTGAACTGAGGATATTACAATGTGAAGCATATGACTGGAAAGACATTACAGATAAATTAGATGAACCGCCACGTCTTGTAGATGGGAAAGTGCAATTTAAAGTTAGGCATTTCTCTGGGTAAGTGTTTCTCGTCGGCTTTATTTGAAAAATAATACGCATGACGTAGAGGAAATTCAAACGCATTTTAGTGTACAGTCATACATACATGGATTTCTTTTAGATAACTATAGATTCAATAATTGAAATGACCACTCGAGTACGTATATACTCAAGATTACTGTGCAATGGCTGATAATCGTTTCCATCGGATTGCTTGAGCTGTGTTTGATTTTTCCTTTTCTTTTTCGATAGATTCCGTCCAATCAAGTTGATGAGATCACTTTTACAATCTACTTCGGGCTTCACTGAGTTTGTAGGAAAGCTTTGCAATAGGTCTAGGCCTCAGCATGCCCGATTTTTTACTTGCTTGTGTGAGACCGGTGTTCGTGGACATTTTATACTCAAACTTTTTTGCTATCCTCCAAGACTGTATTATGATGTAATACGGAAAATATCGGAATGTGTCTTACTCTACAAAGACGAAGGTTGCTCTTCTAAACCAGTTTGTGGAGAGGAGAAAATTTTGGTGTCTCTTTCCGAGGCTATCATACCCCAGGACACAGACCAGAAAAATGCCCTGCAGTTTGTGAGGTATAATATAATACAACTTACTTCTGGCCCATCAAGTACATATGATTTACTTGAATGCTTCTAGGTTACGTCAAGCTAGTTTTACATAGAAATTATTTATTCCTTCCATTGTAAAATTGTACATTGTTCAACTGTCAGTGAACCATTTTTCACCACGGCTTTTCTAGGTTTCTTATCAATCAATAGGGCCATGGAGATATACATGTTGTTTTTTTTTTCGGCTTTATTGTCTTCAAATGCTCGTTTTTAAATATTCAGTAGGGCTCTCGTTAAATGTGCTGTCATTTTCGGTTGTAAGAAAAGATTTCAAAACGTGTGCTTTTCTAGACGAAGACTCGGCTGGTGTACGTTAGGTTTGCCTCATTTAAATTCATTTCATTTTTAACAGATTCCACGAGAACAAAGTTTATTACACGGGTGGTGAAGTTTGCTTAGGAAATGAGAGTATTCCAGGAGTGAAGTTTTGCGACCAAAATCAGCAACTTTTGTGCAACATTATCATGGTATTAACGTCTCAAGTAGGTGACATCTTACGGTTTGTGGATTTGCTAATTAAATGCACTTTTAGCCCAGAGCTAATATAGTACTGATGCCAACCTTACTACAGTAGATGACAATTAATTAAAAGGATTAGCAATGTTTTAACTGCAGGCAGCCCAAGCTCCAGTTGTGAGATGATCATCTTGCGAAATAAGAGTCATGGCGAAAATTTTAGTTTGCGTTGGAATAACTACGACCGCTCTTAGGAAGTAAAATTACAGTCAAATTCTCAATAAAAATATCTCACCTTACTTCCAAAGTGCATTGCCTGTGGTCAGACCGCTTACTAAGATGAAAAGAAGCCATTTTAGCAAGTTCTCCATTTTTAGGTTTCTTTCTCCAAGGAGTAGTAAAGCTAGTTTCCGAGTAAGATAATGAGGTCATTTAAGGCGGCACGAAACTTATTAAGGACGAATCACTAGAAACGAAACACTGAGGAACGTCGAATAGGTAAAGAAATGTCCTGCCCACAGAAAACAGTACATGAACATGCAGGACCTTGCAAATTTTTGATTTTGATTTTGTGATTACTTTACTTTTCAGTTGCTTTAAAGTCCCTTTCTATGCCTCTGCCTTTTTTCTTAATTATTTTTCCTTTTTCTTATTAATTAGTAAATTTCTTTATTTCCTCATTTCTATTCACCTCATACGCACCCGTAATATTGCAAATTTTCCTCCTCCATTCAGGTTTCTATTCCTGTCACCTCTGACTTTGAAGAAGGAAGTGGTAAGTTGTTGTTTTTCTTGTAGGTTTTGTTGTTGTTCGAATAAATACAATTTACTGGACTAGTCATCTTGTTCTAAAATATGTTGTTCGAATAAATACAATTACTTAAGACCAGTCATCTTGTTCTAAAATGTGTAAATTCAGAAATGTAGGCTCTATGGGTATTTAAAATGTAGCTTTTAGTGACAAAGCACGTGTCCTCAACGGAAAGTCATAATAACCTGCCTTACTTCATGCGTTAATAAATCGGGCCGTGCCCCCCCTCACGCTCAACAGAGATGGCTTATTGTCTCTGTTATGTATCAGTAAACTCAATGCAGACCACGGTACGTGCGTCCCTCCTTGCAGGGAATTTGATGCTGAAAACGAATAAAGCACAAAACGGCTCGGGAAAGACACAAAGAAGTGTAATTCTCTAGAAATTATTCCGTTGGCTGTATGGTTAAAATGATGGAGTAACTCTGACAGTGATGAATCGTTTGCACCCGCTATTGCTTTGCAAATGAAATCTTGAATGGAATATTTTTCCATATAACGGCCCCCTTCGTCAAATTTGTCGATGCTCATTGTTACTTATAAGAGAAATCGACAAAACTTACCACTTTAATTTGTGAACGCTAGGTCATACCCGAATGATCACAGTCCAGGATCACCACATCAACGTTTCCGAACCATCGGCGCCATAAAGATTGCATTAGTTCTCAAGCCAGCCATCTCATTAACCCCATTATTCTGCAGGTATTTCCTCCCAAAGTGTGAAACATTCAATTGTAAAGCGTCCAAATTCAGAATCATCGTCATGCAGCCCTGTTGCACCTCCTAGGAAGAGGATACACCAATCTGCAGGTAGTACCGAGATTAAAAATGTCGCGATGGACTTTCCTTTTTAAATGTATTTTTTTCAAGTTTGCATGTTGTTGTTACGCGTTTATGCATGGTAAAATTTGTTTATGCAGAAAGACTGGCATTATATTTCTTAGACATCCTCTTTACCCACTTATATAAGAGAATAAAAAATAATGAATTAAAAGTGGGCTCTATCATTAATCCAACACCCGTGTATCTTGAACTACATTAACCTATTCCAGCATTAACGGCTGGAGACTACAGCTAAGAGACGTTAATGACCTCCATTTTCAAGATGCTTGTCGGGTCATACGCGAAATAAGAGGTCAGAAATAGATAATGAGTCTGGGAAACTTCTTAAGCGTTTTTATTTTTTTTTATGTATGGGTTGGGAAAATGGTTTCCCTGCCGCTGCAAATGTATCCTCGCCCAAGCTTGACAATCTCAAGGGCTGACGATTCGGTATTGAATGATACCAAAAAAAGAGAAGTCGCCTTTCGCCACAACTGTTTGCTATTCGCCAATGCCTTGAAGCATCCCTTTTCTAATTTCTTATTCTCCTTCTGTTGTTATCCTCAGGTATATATTTGGTTAAAGATGGGGAACCGTCAAATGAGGAGTTGGAATATCTGTCTCTGGAACTTGAAGAAAAATGGGACAAATTAGGAAGGCGCCTGGGATTCAGCCCAGCCGTAATAAGAAACTATGATGGAGACAACCCGAAGTTGGCAGATAAAGCTTTTAACATGTTAATAGATTGGAAACAAGGACAAGGCAGCAAAGCCACTTACACAGTTTTGCACGATGCCTTGTGTCACAACTTGGTGAATCGTAAAAGTCTAGCAGAACAGTTTTGTTGCGATAAGATTGAAGGCAATGCCTCTCGTTAGTCTTATCATATAAAGACTGGTCGTTTCTGTATTACGTCAAATATATTTGCGAGTACTCCAAAGAGCGTCTGTGTCGATTATTCATGTGTAGTAGGTCGTTCGTTTTCCTTTCGATTCAAGATAGGGAAAAATATCTCTAAAGAAAAGATGTTTACTCGTATTTTTGCACTCAAGAACCGCTAGCTAAGGAATACTAAGGTCGGAATTCACTCTGACATCCAGAGCGACAGAGCTGAATAACGTCTGCTCACGCGCCATGCTTTGGCGCGGAAAACGAATTTTGAGTCGTTTGCACGTTCGATTTTCTATGCTATAGATTCTAGGCGTTTTTTCCTTGCTGCTTTTTTTTTTTACAGAATAACTTCCAGAATAACTTCCAAAAACTTTGTACACCCCCTAGATATTTTCAAAATTTAATTTTTTTCTTAAAAACACTGGAAATAGGAGAAAGCCTTCAACGACAACAAAATCCCTTGGTTTTAAATGCAAGCCCTATTTTTCGCCGCAAATTTCGCTGAATTTTAACCTCGAGCGCTTGAGCCCGTGTTATTGACCGTATAACTGTGATGTCGCATTTCGTTATTTAGCTCTGTCGTCCAGAACATGTGAAGCACATTACTACCCTCAAGCATCTTATATCATACTTCACAGCTTGACATTAGAATGCATTTTCTCCTTATTATTCTCTGTACATTTCCTAAGGAACAGACAAAGAGAATTGGTTTAACAGTTAAGAGCTTCTTAAGTTAGTGATCAGTTACTATATTCTCGTGTTCTTAATTTTTTATTTAGGTTGACACTGTGAGGAAAAATTAGATGCTAGACACTATTTGATTTGAATTAATCGTTTGTGGTTAGCTTGAATTAACATCGTAATTTTGTACAGAGTGAGATTCCCCTTGTCTCAGTGTGGTGGATAAGTATAAAACGTGTAACGGCCTTAGATTATAAAATTTGTAGATGCTGAGCTACCTTTTTGTTCTTAAAAAGTGTGAAAGTTCAGCAAAAATCAAATACAAAATGTCTCTTTCTCAGGCTTAACTCCCATGATTCTTTGTGGTTTATGGAGGTTTCGCCCCATTGAAAGTTCAACAACAAGTTCACCCCTGCTTCGACGAGTGGTCCCTGTCAAATATAATATAGATTTATATAGCCAACCCTAAAAGCGGAGTTCCAGTCAGTTTATTTTCCAGCCCTTCAACTTCTACAAATTCCTATGCACTGGCTCTCGAAGAGTTAACGAGATGTGGAACGGAAGGAAGATATTCTCATAACTTGCAAAGTGATCAACATATCAATATGCGTGCTTGTCAGCGGTATTTTCAAGCAGCTGAAGACTTTCGTTGACGTTCCTTATTGTTTTAACGGATTGTCAAGAATATAGAATGTTTTCTTCCCTAAATGTCTGTATCGGTAGAAACAATATTTTATTGCCCGTGTTTGTTAATTTTGGTTTAGACAGAATGAAACGAAGTTAAACGACTTCGAGTTAAGATCTAGATATCACCGGTCCATTAAAGGGTTTACACGCGGGATCAGTAGTCACTGAAACAATGTGCCAGAATCGTTTTAGCATCTCTTATACCTTCTCCTGATGTCGCCATTTATGACTGTTTATTTCAAAGGTTTTTCTCTAAACTGTCAAACTCCTCTGATAAGCGTAGAAAACTAGAAAGAAAAATCACATTTCAACTCGAGTCGATGTTTAAATTCTCTTCTTTCAACTGCTCTGGCTGGAAAGACCGATGCTGTAATTGCATATCAATGTACATGTCTTTAAACCAACTATCCTCTATCCTGGCAACCCTAGCCACTGAAATTCTAAATTTGTCTACCATCTGGTTCTTACGCTGCGAAAGTTAGATTTCAATGAAGACAGGCTAGAGCTAGAATATCTTTGTGCATAACAGAAACTAATCCAAAGATCAATCAAGTTTTATATTTAGTTTTAAAGTTGAGTCGATGTTGTTATTAACCCATGAAAGGGATTCTGATATGGTAGCCTCTATGAAACTCTGTCCTTGAAACTGGAGTTGTGGCAACATCACGCTTACCATGAAAAACAACAATACATTTTATTGATCTGAAAAAGTATTCATTTGACTATCAACTAAGACTTTCACTGGTTCACTCTGACAAAATTTTAACATAAGAGGTTTTAAAAGGCTTGAGTATTTGTTAAAATTGGCCAACTTGATGCAACAACTCAGGATATACATTGAATGCACACTTTTTTTTAACATTTTTTCATTAATGCAGTTACCTGCTGGCAAAACATTATGATATATTTCAACCCAACCATTTTCTTATGAACACCATTATCAAATAATTATGCAGGTACCCTGCCTAAATAGAAAAATGTGTAGTATATACAAAATGTTTTAAATGCCACATTTAAACTAAGCGAACGGCATTGAGAAGGGTGTATAAGGGAACAGGGTCGCTTATTTCTGTCATTCATTTGCTTCTCACACCTGTTGCGGACTAGTTCATGAGGCTGGGCTGTCAGAACGAGCAAGCCATTAGATTTAATGGAAACGTTAATTAGGAAAGTGATTATTTTGGAGCCTAGAAAATATCATTGTGTAAAGCCATACAGGTACTAGCAAACTCATTCTTATAAACTAGTACGAGGAAGGATACAATATTTTACTTCATAGATTTGATTCACAGGCTGTGCACAAAAATTTAATTGGGCTATTAGAACTAAAATCCTTAAGGAATGATAAAACGTAGCCGGGTTAACACTGAAGTCGCCTCTAGCGTTCAAGTCGTTGTTTTCAAATGTCGGTTTTTTTTTTGCGAATACAACGTGTATGGTATAAAGACAATGGCTCCGAGAAGCCGAATTAAGTACAAAGATAATAGATTGAAAATGATTGAGATCGTTGCAAAGATGCTTGCAGCAAGGATGCGTTATTTCCAGAAATGGAAAGGTCAGAGTTTGCCCCAGATGGCCAATACTGAGACAGGCTTAAACATGGCTAGAAATCGAGGTCAGTCAGCGGCTGATGTCGCGGACGCAACACGAGCTGCGTTTCACCTTACTGCGTCTGCGCATCCCACTAAAATCAAACATCAAAAGATGTCGGAAATTACCTTTTACAAAGCCATTGCCATAGGTGTGATTTCTATCATTTTTCTGTGTCTTGATAAAATCATGCCACAATTTCAGCAAAGGGTAGGGTACGTCCACAGCTAAGATGATATTCCTTGTCACTTTCAATCCCCAACTTCCATTTTAAAAATGAATCAAATGGAGGTGTATCAGACATTTTGCAGCGCTGATAACTTCTTTATTATTTTCTTTCCGAGATATTGCTTGAGAAGCTGTTAAAATCTTGTCCAAGTAAGAAGCTTACTATTTTGTTTTTCAAGTCAAATTATTTTCGCGCCAATGCTGCAATCTATGTCAATCTTTGAGCCTTCAGTAGCTGCCCTGTAGCGGTATTGTCTATAACAGGCTAGGTTACTATGTTTTTACAAAATGGCGATCGAAGAGTTCTTTGATATGTTTTCAGATCTTATAATTTTAGTTTTTGAGCCAACGTCTCTACTGGGAACAAGACCCATAAGAAAAAAATTTTTTTGGACTTTTGGAAGTCGCTTGGCAGCGTGGATTCACACTTTTATGACTTCAAATAGCCTTCAATTCGAAGGTCGGCTTTCGAAGAGATCGAACAGACGTGGGGAATTGATAAAACAACCCTTGTTGTGGCTGCAGGAGAAGCTTAAGCTGACCAACATAAGCCATTTTAAGACACTTAGGGCACCAAAAAGGTTTAAAGTTTCTTCGACTGGGGCAGATCGTAGCGAAATCGTAATAGTTTGAGAACGGAGGTGAGTGATCTGGACACTCTTCTAATACATTTCAGACAAGGGCATTTTTAGTACACGCTTCCAGAAAATTACTGAGTCTGATTTTCAAAATTTTCCCACAGAAAGCCTTATGCAGCCGCCATATTTAAACTCCGTATTATGTCTTTTATGCCCATGCTTAGCTGCCATGATGTCTTCAATTTCTAGCCATGACAACAGATATCAACGTCGCGATATTGTGACGAGTCGTTCATAAATTTGACAACCGGGCAAACGAAGTCAGGTTGAAAAGTTTTTTGCCACACAAGCATTTCACGCCAAGTTTACAGCAATCGTGGCAATTATTCGATGGACCATGTCTTTAGAAAAGGTTTTCCATCTGCCAAAACCTTGTTTCAATTTTTTTTTCAGTTTTGCTTCAGTACAGCCAGAATCCAGCTGTGAGGAAACTAAATTTGGCAACCAATTGACAGCTGACAAAACTTAAAAAAATAAACCATTCATAATTTTTTTCGTCCTTAAGTTTTCTACATTTTGGTTTTGGCAGAATTTTGTAAGCGTGTTTAAGAAGGCTCTAAGGTCTGTTTGTTTGATACGCAGCTAGCACGTATCACAAATACAAGTGATTCCCAACTTCCGGTTGTAGCTCAATTCATTTCCGCTTTGTTCCAGGATACATTGTGCGCGGTTAAAGATGGCGGACAAAGGAAAATGGAAATTTACCCGAAGCAATTAGCTCATAGGGAAAAGATAAGAGAAGAATCTCAGGCTTAGCGAAGCCTCTTGCTGATTGGAAAATAGAGGTAAGATTTTAGTCGACTCATCGTGTTCACTACGCACAAGTACAGGGCGTGAAATTAACTTTTTTTTCTGATAGCCACTTGGCTCCTAAATTCTTCAAAGTGGTAGCCGATTCAAAAAAAGTTGGTCGCCATTTTCAAAGACAAACAAAATCTTTCTTTACGCTGTCAGCGTTCTAGATAGGCCCTCCAAAATTAAGGAAGGGAAAAGATCTTTAACGTGCTACAAAGTGGACACTAGGATGGATGATATACAACTTTCAGACTTATCTAAATCCCAGATGGCGTCTAGTTATCGATTGAGATGCTACGTTTTGGAAACAAACTTAACGAGGAAGTTTGCCGCGGATTTATCTTTGCAAATTTTTTAAATTCTCTATATCTCTTGGTAAGGTTATAATGAAACGTTCTAGTCGCCAATTTGGCGACTAACTTTCAGGATTTGGTCGCCAAAGTGAAAAATTTAGTCGCATTGGCGCCTGTATTAGGCACAATTTCACGCCCTGAAGTATGTGTACGTTTTGACAAAGTCAGCTTCAAGATTGTCCAAGACTGGGTTATTCAAATGCCGGTACACGTTGCTGCTAGGGGTTGTAGCTAGGGATTGTTCCAGTTTATGCTTGCATTTCTTTTTCTGAGCAATTGCTCGTATTAATCTTAATCGTGACAAATTACTCAACAGGAATGTTATTTTGAACCTAGAATGAAAAAATGACATCTAAGGCACGTGAGGTTTGGTTTGTTTCTTTATAACCCTTTAACCCCCAAGATCTGATTGTTAAATCTCCCGTCTAGCTGCTACACATTATCTTGTAAATTAGTTGTAAGAATTTGTTGTTAAATCAGCATAAAAACTTTTCCCTGATAAGCTCTAGGATTCTTGTTACCTGTTTGCTGGATAATGTGAGGATATTATCAGGAGAAGTTTCATGTTAATCACTTCTGGGAGATAAATGGCTAATTAAGCTTACATAGTGCTAAGGATTTACATATGTTTTTCTCCATGGAAAAATAGCAGTTACTTGTAGTTGCTGCTTAAAATGAATTCTTCAGGACAAATTTATCTTCAGGTTTTTTTTATTTATTGTTTTTCTTGTTTTGCTTTATTTTGTTTCAAGTTGCCCTTCAGCATAGTGCAACTTGTGGTTAAATTAATTAAGTGTAGAATGGATTCTTTGGCTCACCACTGAAATGAAACAAAAAAAGTTTAGTCAAAGTCATATTTTATTTTTGATGACAACTTATTAAATGGTCGCAGTGGGATAAAGGAGTGAAAAGAGTAACACTAAAGAGTAGTCACATGTCAGCTGTTAAAGCACTATGGTGGTGTGATCTCTGAGAAGATTTGTTTGCCACTGCACTTTAGGATTACAGAGAGTAACTTAACTGTTTAATATGTGTCTTCTTCTGAAATTTTGCCCCCTTATGTGACTTAATTAAAAGAAAGAAGGAAACTTTTAAGAAATGAATGAAATGCATTGTTGCTGCCAAAAAGTCACATTGACATAATTTATTTTAAATTCATATAGTTTTTTCTTTCCAGTGCATTTTTATAAAACTATTTTGTTTTCAAGTCTGTTACTTTCATATATTTTTTTTTGATTAAAAAAATGTAGCCATTCATAAGATTAATTTTTTCTTTCCTAAGTTTCCTATATTTGAGGCTGTGCAGAATTTTGTAAGAGTTTTTTTAACCCTTAAACTTCCAGATGTGATTAATATGCAACTTCACCATATAATAAATATACATTTTCCAGCAAACAGGTAATGAGAATACGCAGACTTATCATGTCAAAGTTGTCATCTTGATCTAACACTGAATCCTTGTCCCTTACCAGGAAAAATGTAACAGCAAGAGAGGAGAACTAACAATCAGATCTTGGAAGTAAAAGGGTGAAGAAAGCTATATGGTCAGTTTGTTTGTTTATCTGTTACTTTTTTTTGCTCAAGTTACTTATTTTGTATAAGTTCTTTACTGTAAATTTTATTAATTCTGATTTATTTATCATTTTTCTCATTCGCTTTAAATCATTCCCTATTGTCTTTAACCAGCTGTTTCTCCCTGGATCTGGTACAACATATGTTAGTGTCTTTTACTCTCCTTTATTTTGTTTTCTATATCTGAAGTAAGTTATTATTTGTAATTTATTTTAGCAACTGCTTCAATTGTTCACCTTCCTTTGATTCTTCAGTTTTTTTTTTATTTTGTGTGGAAGTATATTACAGAGAATGTTTTTGTTTGGACTGTTAAAAGTATTTTTGGCCTTTATGAGCAGTCCTCTGGGACTGTGATCCCCACAAACCACCAGATTTGCATCTTTTTTTCTCTTTTATTTATCTTTTTTGAACTAATGATGCTGTTGTTTTGTTCAGCTTATCAACATTTGCTGAGCAAGTCTCCAACATCTTGCAGTCCTTTCTATAATTTTCCCCTTCACCTGCATACCTGCCTCTTGATATATACTGATGATAAGATATTACCCTATAAATCTGTCTTGAAGAGATGTCTAATTTTGGTTACCTGAAATTCTGATTTTTTTGGCTCAGTATATAATGGATATTATTTTTTATGTTTTTTATCCTTCAAATATTTTTCAACACACAAGAAAAATGTTAATGAATCGACTACTGTTTATGGTGTGTCAGTGTTCTCTGAAATGATTTTGAGAACAAAAGAAACATTTTCCTCCTATAGCAACGCTCTTCATCTTGAATCAAATCTATAAACACAGAGATTTTGATTTTAAATGTAAGGTTTGAAAATTGGGGAATATCACTTGAGGTATATTCTTGCATATCCCCCAGTTTTAGCTAGGGTATATTCTGTCATGTGATGGGCCTAGACCAATTGCCCACAAGCAAATAATTGTATTTGTTGGATTATAATGGAATTTACTGATCATGAGTAATTTTTTGTAAAAGTAAGGTAGCTGATGTATTGTAAATGTAATGTGTGGTTTTGTAATAAATATTTTAAAATATGAAAAAGAAGGAAAAAAAAAAGAGAAAAAGAAAGAAACCAACTTTAGCCACAGCACTGCAAAATACAAGACACCAAATTGCCATTTTTGTCTTTGATTGGTTGATTATAGTATTTTAGCCAATCACAGACCAGGGTCATGGAAAGCCTGGAAATATTAGACTGTTTTTAGGCTCAATCAATGTTATAAATAGCACTGTGTATGACAAATAAAAAGATCATTATAGTGTTCAAATCTGTCCCAAATTGTCTCCTCTTAACCAACTACCTGAAATCTTGATCCTTTTACTTCCGAGATCTGAGAGTTGACTCACTCAACTGAAAATCTGACATGGTTTGTTTTTAATATTTCTGAGAGTATGCTTGAGATTGTTTTAATGCTCAACCAAAAATTTGTCAAGTTGTTTTAGATATTTTATTTCCTTGATGGTTTTTATTTAAATTTTTTCAGGCCCTTCTTTATGGATTCTGTCAGTGTCCCAGAAAGACAGTATTACCAAACATGCTTGTGATAAGGAGTTTTGAGCTCTCAAAGCCTGTAGAAGACAAGCAGTAAGTTTCCTGGTAGACTGACCAGGCTCTCTTTCCTTTCTGTGTTTAATTAGCTTTGATACCATGTTAGATTTCAAACCACAAACTCAATTATTGTCACAACAACAAGATAGTCAAAAGGGGGGGGGGGGGGCACAAAAGTGTCCTGTCAGGGTTGGTGGAGACTTCATGTTGCTTGACAGTAGTATATCTTGTACTTGGTGACAGATGTTTAGAATAATTCTTGCTATCAAGAGACAGAGAAAATTTAATTACAGAAATTCATTGACTTTTGTTCTGATTATCATCTAGCAACAACCAGTTACATCTAATTTACTAGCATAAAACCCATAATAAATCAAGCATTCTTTTCCATGTGATAAAAGTAGCTCTTGCACATCTGTTGTACTGAGTGAATACTACAAAAGTGAGCCAAGTGATTAAATACTTAGACAAACAACTCTACTGATTGTTTCTTAAGTGTAGTTTAGTAAAGCCAAGTGAACAGGGTTAAGTTCTCAACAGAGAGTGGGGTGATAGAAAAAGGAAGCCTTGGTTTTTCAATGCAATGCATTCTTTGCCATACCTGTCCAGAGTTTGTTTCAGTTCAAACTTTGTTAATGAACTTGAACATATTAGGTACTTATGACTGGCTTTGAGGGAAACAGTAAGTTTTCTTTTCCCAAGACTCTCAAATGTTCCTTGAGCTGAAGCCAAAGGGAAAAATTAGGGTCAAATAAAAAATGGTTTTTGAGTTGGGAGGTATAACATCATGATATTAAACAACTGCAAAAGAATTTTGAGTACTTACATACTTAAACATGTAATCTCAAGCTAACTCCTCTACTCACAAATTAGTCAGCTTTAATCAGAATTAATCAGGTTCATACTTGTATCATGTAGTGGGTACTGTCCTACTGTGAGAGAGGGATGGGGTTTAACTTTTCATTGTCAAATTGTTGTTGTCCTTTTTTATTATTTTCTCCCCAATTTTAATTAACAGTCATTTGCAAAAATTAAGGACTCAAGATAAATAAGAGACTACAGCAAGTCACCTAGACATAGGATTGTTGTGCATTCTTTACTTAAATTCAAATATTACCTTTAAAATAATCTAATGATAATCATTATATACTGAAACAAAATGTTTCATTCCTGATTGGTCTATTGTGAATTATTTTGAAAAGTAACTTGTTAAGTCAGTTATTAAGTTACAGGTTTTCGATACTACACACTGGCTTGAGATTAAAGCTTTTTAAGATAACTAAACAATGCTAAACTTTTTCATAGCTTAAAAAAAAACATTTAAATTTGATGTGTTCATAAATTTGATGTGATTATTCTAATGAATGATCAAATCAAACAATATAATTATCTTAAGGTATTTTCCAACTGGTTAAAAATGTTTTGAGAAATGTGCACCAGGAATGTACAAATAGCAGTATTTGTAAGAGATTTTGTTTAGAACATATCATACATAAAAATGCATAAACAGCTCTTGCATGTCATAATTTATGGTTACTTATTACTTGTTAGGAAAGGTTTCCAAAAGGCACTCCCATGGCTAATGTGCAGTTACCAAAGCTTTCTAAACATCACTCATGTCTTTGAGTTAAGAGATGTACTTGAGCTCATGGGATTCTCCTTACAAATACATGTGAGATTAAATTAGATTCATAGAATTGAGCAATAGAAAAAAAGAAATGAAATTCATCATATTTGGAAGATGATGCTTATGTTATTGTTCTGCCGTTATACACTTTTTCCATCTGCACCCTGTGCTCACATGTGCCAATCCCTGCAAGAGCACACTGTCAGCTAAGGAAATCATAGAAGCACAATGATATAATAGAATCCTTAATTTATACACATGCATTTGGTATTGTCTGTTTTAATTCTTTACACTCTAACATCAACATATATGCATATTCTCCATTCTTTTCTCTATGTATTTCCTAATGTTCTGACAAGTAGAATTTGTTCAATAATCAAGAGCTTTTTTTTGTTATGGTAATCATGTCCTCTATTCATTCTCATGATAATAATAATAATTTAGGGATAATATTGCAAGGAGAAATTAGTTGCTTGTCACTATTTGGGGTTAAAGGTTCAGAGAAAGTTTATGTTTAAACAGTAGAAAACCTGGTGTGCCTGGCCTTTTTTTTTCTATGGGACAAGTTCTAAATAAAATAGGGATTCTTATCTATGAAAAATTAATTAATATGTATTTTATTTTTTACCTCTTAGGTTTCCCTCTGGTTTGATGATGTATTTTTGTTGCAAGCAAAGAAAAACTTAGTGTAGAAACTTGCAAAGAGAGAACAACCACACCTGTTGCAGCAAAGTTCAGAGACAGAAGACGCCACAGGGGACCCACTCACTTTTTGTCTGGGATGAAAAATGTTGTAAGGAGACTTTTTGGGCTTGTGGAAACTTAAAAACAATGTAATGCTTATTTTGAATGCTATGATTTTGCTAGTTTTTTAAATAAATTTTTTTTGTTTTTTTAGGTACTTGGAAAAGCCAACATCAGTTTGAAATCAACAAAGTAAAAGAAAATTATTGCTAATATGAAATATATGAGAATTACTCTGCATACTGAGTGTAGAGCTTATTCTAAATTGGAAACCAGTTTATAATTTCTTTTTTAGTCACCCTAGATATGGAAATGTGATGTCCTGTGTACATTTCATTTAAAAAGTGAGATTATGTTTTAAAACTGAAATAGTAGTTTAAATGCTGGGCAGTTGAACCCATGAAGCACAGATAGATCAGTCATCGAAAAGAATACTGGGCATATGATCATAAGAAGTCAAGTTTTAACTTAGTTTGATGGCTTGTTATTGAACCTGTGCATTCTCATGATGTTGCTTGTTAATTGTCATCTGAAATCCGCAAGTTTTGATATTTCTGCATCAGTGTCCCCATCCTCTGTCCCTGAGAAGTCAAAGTGGCAGTTGCACTGTGTGATGCTGATAAGGATTTGTTATATCCTATTGTGGCTCTCTCTTTTCCGAGCTTTCGGAAAGAGTGTCTAATAAACTAAAAATATCCATGGCTCATTTCACCTCAGTTGGATTTTGTAACAGAAAGATGTACAATACCCCACTTACAGCCTAACACACCACAGGAAGTCCAAGCTTTTACATTAACACTTTGTGAGTATATGAGTACAGCAAAGATATAAGCATTGTGAACTGCTGTTTATAAGCCCCCAACTCCCATTTATAAGCCTCCCCCCCCCAGATTTAATGCCCATCTACCTTTCAACATAGAAAAAATATTAATAAAATACTAAAGAAAAATATTTAATACTAGGACAGCAAAGATGAACTTTAAGGGGGAAGTCTGAACTTCAGCTCTGTTATCTTGCAGCTTTGTTCGTGTTGTTAGTTTTTTCGTTTGACGTTTTGAAGCTTAATTAAAAACCAATAAATGCAAAACGTATTTTGATCAGCGCCCAGCTGCTTTCGCTTTTTCTGTTGTTTTCATAAGCCCTCTCGGACATAGGGCCCTCCGTTTATAGACCCCCCCCCCCCCCCGATACAGGCCCCTCCGTTTATAAGCTCTTCCTAAACCTCGTACAAAGTTGTATAGTCGCTGAGCTTATAATCGGTAGGTTTCGATATATTTGTATTGTGGAATTTAAAGGATTGGAATAGTTACATTCTCAACTTGAAAGTTTGATTTCGTTTTGATTGAAAACAAAGATAGCACAGCTTTTTTTCGAATTGTCAAGGCTGGTTTGCGGCTGATTAGCTCGCTGTTGAGAGAGGCAAAAGAGGGAACTGAAAGCTACCTATGCGGCCGGAAATAAGCTTAAAAAAACTTACAGAATTCAAACGAACAAACGATATAGAGGCGAGTAAAGTTAATTGTTGAAAAGTATTTCAAATTTCTGGGATAAGTAAGCAACAGTTTATTCTCAGACAAATCCTCATTTCGTTCGTCGGCCAAAATTATTATCACATTTGCATAGTTTCAAAGGTTAACTTTGCGAGCGTGGGCTACCTGTGGGTGCAGTCACGCATTCAGCGTAGAACTTAAAAACAGGAAAAGGATGGAATTACCAAAAATGCGCCATTTGTTTTTGATGGGTGGGGAGGAGGCAGGGCTGATGAAAATGAGCGAAAAAGCTGCCGTCGGATCAGTAACTTTAACTCGCCCGGTTCTGTGCTTGTCTTTAATCCACTGACCCAGAGTCTCGAGCAGGTTTCTTATTTTTGAAAAATTTGTCGGTTTAACTTATCTTCGGACATTCATGAAAATGACAACGATGTAACCAAGATAAACACGAGGAAGTAAATTTACCCACTGAATAAAAATAGGGGTCAGAGGAATGTAACCGTAAAGTAAGGCAAAGACCTCATCAAGTAATCCCGTGACAGTTAGGACATTTGATTTCCATTGTCATGGTCAAGTGATTATTTTAATTGTGCGAATTTCACGATTACATATTTAAATTCTAGGAAACAAACGAAGCGATGAATCGAACGTCATTCGTCTCCTGCATCTCGTCTCGTCGAATTTCCTGTTTGTAAAAGTACTGTACAGTTACCTAAAATCATTTAGTTTTACACCTCTGCCGAAGGAAAGGAACTCTAACTGTGGATGAAATTCCCAAGAGATTTGAGTAACAGATTGGTTGAATCCTTACCTCTGTGTTCCAGGTAAGACTAGGTGCAGCGAGTTAGAAGATATTTTGATGACAGTCGTTGTTTGCAGTACCCTCGATTGCGGAGATGCCCCGAACAACCTGGTTCAGTATAACTATCATCGTGTATACAGTCGTATGTGATTTTAATAAATACCATAGCGAAGCAAGATCAAGGTTAATAGAAGATAACGTAGGGTTGAAGATGTTGGATAAACATTCGAGCGCGAGGTCGTCAACTTTCGTTCCCCGGAAATGTTGATGAAAAACTGCAGAACCCTTAAACTATTGTCACAACATTTGGAAAGAGATATACTCGCGGAAAATTTGGCTCAGGGGCTCGCGGGCTCGGGAGCTCGCTATGCTTGCATGTGAACCACTTTCAGAATAAACTAAGAGCGTCGTGAACTTAAGGAAGTAAGCTGTGTAATACTGATCAAGTGGTTGTAATGTTTCCGAAGGTTGTTTGTCTTTATAAATCTACCGCTTTAATCTCGATCTCTCTTATCGGCTGTTAATCATGTCTAACGCAACTCAGTGTGTTTCACATTGTGTAGAAGTTCGTAATTTGATTTGACCGTTTTATACAGTCACATTGACTAGTATTGAAGTTTACACACTAACTCGGTGTTAGAAATATTTCACTATGTTTACGGTTATAGCAATGGGTAAATACAACCAAAGGACGCCGGGTAAAACTCCCAAAACACCACAATCGAGAGGGCATCCCTCTTTCTGTCTCTGGAATATTGATTATGTGAAATCCAAGTCATGAGTTTCATTTTCAAGAGAAGATAAATTACCTCTGACCCCGGTCGCCTTCATCTAGGAATTTTCCCTTTTTATACCAAACGTCAATTCAAATTGAGCCGCAGCTAAATTCTCTAATTTGAACTTAAGATTGTCATGCAAGACATAAATTATCACGGAATGAAGCTTATAGGAGACATCACGGACAAAGTGTGTAATTCATTAAGAATTCCGGTTTTAATCGGCACGTGTGCAACGAGGCGCTACAATTACCCTGGGACAACAGACACCACTAAGTTTCCTAGCGACCGATTGCAGATTCATCAAAATAAGTTGACCGGCTTTATCGATCGCAAACCTGTTTTGATCGCATGAGCTAAACGCACGATTGACTAAAAACGTGATGGCGCTTCCACAAACTGTAAGCTTCAAAGCTGAAGCAGTCGATGAAGGAGTTTAGTGTGCGCGCACTGTTGAAGAAGTAGACGATGATTACGTGATCGTTTCTTTTGACGGCTGGAATGCGGAGTGGAATCGCTGCGTCTGTGATCCACGAGAGATCAGGGATCGAACATTGCCTGATCGGAAAAGAAAGCGAAGAAACCTTTCCCTTCAGTGAACAATGTCTTCGCCTTAAGAAGACCGACTTTTTCTTTTAAATATCACTCAAACTTATTAAACAAAAAGCTCAAATTACGGTTCGCTTCAATTTCAGGCGTAAATTTGCATAATCTTTCATGGACGAAATCTTTATGAATTTCAAAGATCAAAACCATTTTCTCAACTACATCAGCTTTATCTTTATCCACTTAGCAAACAAAGCTTTCCAAATTACAGTCAAAACACCAGACGTAGTTCACTTCGAATTTCTCGTTCTATCCTAGTTTCTCAGACCGCATTCAAACAGGTTTCACTACACAGCTTCCGTCTAAGACTCCCAGTGGAACGTGACGTAAAATACGTCACGCGTTACTAGGTAACAGTGCTCATACATAGACACGAACCCCACTCATGTGGGGTTCGCAGAATTACACACTTTGTCCGTGTTGAAGTCGTCATGTATGCAAAGAAACCACCGATTTTTTTCTTTGTATTGTGGCTTGTTTAACTTGAACTTCAACTGATAAGTTTGGAAAATGAACTGATCGCTGAAGCGCTCAGGGAAGACAAATAATATTTTCCTTTGTGTTCTTTTTTTAGCTTTGGAAGCTCCTCAGCGCAGAACAGATCAAGATCGTGAACAAGACAGCTCTCCAGGTCTGAAAACACTAAATATGAACATTAGCACTATTCTACAATAAAATCTTTCATACTCAAAGTAGAACTACACATATTTGCAAGTTTACTGTAAATATTAGTCATGACCTTAAATTTTGTTTGAAAGTAAAATTAATACAACGACATGAGGATGGAGAACCAAGAAGCTTAATCGTGCTGAAAATATTGGGTGGTTTTCAGAGCTGTTAGTTAGAGCCTAACCGGAAAAAAACCGGTAAAATTTCCGCACAGCCCCATACTACGTTATGCATTCAGTTCTTGAATAGAGAAAACAATGACAAAAACAATACATTTCCATTGGGAAAACAGATTTGTTTTACAATAGTATGGGGCTGTGCGGAAACTTTACCGCCAGGAACAAGGTTATACCCCATTCAAAACAAAGCTATACATTCCCCAGTGGTATGTAGAGTTTGATTTCTGTGCTTTCCGAAGATGATAATTGCAAATCGCGCATCGCTTCAGCGATTTTATTATTCATCCAAGGAGCACTTGTGCCCTTTACTCGACGCTTTTTAAGTGGTGCATGAGAATCCACAACTTTGGTAAATAATTTGTTCCAAGTCAAGACTGCGTCGTTGACATTGCTCACATCGTCAACAATGTGCCACGGAACATTTTTAAGTTCTGGATGAAGGCATTTTCGTCAAATCCTTTGAATGACCGATATTCTATTGTCCTCGATGTGGCCTTTGGGACACCAGCTTTTAGCACACAATAAATTAACGAATGATTGCTTCTTGATAGGGACGCAATGCCGCTATCAACAATTCGGCGTTGATTACTTCGTTCTTCGGTGTTGATTACTTTGTTCTTGTTCAGAAACTGTTTAATGTTATTTAAAAATCAGACGAAGTTATTTTTGTGACGGGATGCAACAGTCTCCACAAATGTTATGACGTTTCGTATTGATGTTGATTCGCATCAAAAGAAGCAAAGATTTACTGGAACGATTTTAAGAGTTCGAATGCAGTAGTTTGTTCGCATTTAATTATTGCGTATACTGTATGACTCGCTATAATACATGCGGCAGACGAAATGGCTGTTTTTCTTTACCTTTACTGAGGAATGTTGTTTTGTGATGGAAAAGAACATCGGCAAAAAGCTTCCAAATAGAATTAGGGACCAAGTATGATACAAACCATGCTTAAAAGGAACGCTTGGTAGGGGGTCCAAATCTGCGAAGGGGGGTCCAAATCCGCGGTGGGTCCAAATCCGCTGTGACACCGGCGTTTGATTGCGTGACTAGTAAAATTCATTAAAGGGTAACTGACCCTACATTTTTCTCCTTTTCTTTTGTCCCAATACATTCCTCTTAGGTTAAAGAATCCTAAATGAGCAAATTAACAATACATTATGCAAAATCAAATTTTCTACAAATTTTTTTTGATGCTTAATCGTCGGCCATTTTGAAAACGGTCCGATTCAGGTCACGTGAGGTGATACGTCATACGTGTGTAAGGAAGTGAAGAGCGTAACATCAAGACCTGAAAGTAACTTCTTGGTTGTTCAGCTGATGCCGAAATTTACGAGCGGAAAAAAAAACAAGATTTGTTCCATTTTGCTATGAGCCACCATTTAGAGACTATGAAATACGAAGTGAGAAATAAAATACTGAAGGTTGAATAATCGCAACGCGTCGGATCGCATGTCTGTATTTGGAGCCACAGGTAATCTGTGCGCCATTCCAAACAGCTGTAAAGAAAATAAATGTTCCCATATTTTTTTCCTCTTGACCATTATCAAGCCCTATACTTAAAAAAAAATGTTTTTTAGTCCAAGCCAAAAAGTATTTGACTTTAGATTTTGTCCGGTGTATATCACTGTGACCTCAAGCCCGTCGGTTCTTGAGTAAACGTGACTTCAATAAACGTAAAGTGTTGTCGCGTATTACGGGAGACCGTCATCTGGTTTCGTGTACGAAACTCTTCTTCCACGTTCCGGAAATGTACAAGATTTATCATTTTTTACTTTTTTTAACGGAGACTAGTGAGCAGCACAAAGGAAGACTTCCGACTGTTGTAACTTTTTTGTTTATTTCTCTCGATGCGTTTCTTCTCTAGCTGAGAGTTCTCCAGGAACGATTACAACTAACATTGAGCAGCATATGTAGCACATTCGTGTCCCTAAGTTTAATTAACTTCCAATGGTAGTGAATAATATCAGAAACATGCTGTAAACGGATATTACAAGAAGCGCCTCGTTATGAGCGCCACACTCAGGCGTTGTTTCTCATTTGCAACCGGAAACATGATGAAATCAACCTTTCCGAAAGGTGCAAAGGTGCAAAAATGCACCAATGTCAGCTGAGTGAACAGTAAATTACGCGCGCTCGTTTATCGTAAATAAAACAAGCCGACGGCCTGAGAGACGAAACCATTAAAGCACATGTCATGGGACTACCTTGCACCAACCGTCTAAAAAGGCAGTGCTTTGGTTATATGGAAATAACAAGCACGTAATGGTTCTCAAATTACGACCTGAACTAAAAAAATATGTCTGCAGTTAGATATAGCTCTTTGGCATACAAAGCTTTGCTTTCATGTCCAAATTGAGCACTCTACTAGGATGAGTCATTGCTGCTAGCATTATGCATGCTCACTAGTTTTTCTAGTTTGAGCACTCTGGCATGGCTTAGATGATCCCACATGTGTGAGATCACTTGGGGTGGCTATACGGCCTTACCTCCATCTTAACATCAGCACTGCCCTGATAAGGCCCAGAAGGCCGAAACAGTACTGTCTGCAGTTAGTTATATATATGTATAAATATAGGAAGTCTGCAAGTCGATTTTCGCGTGGAAAAGTTCTCAATACGTTGAAGCAGAGCAGAATAAATATTATGAGAGGAAAAAAGGACGGAACTTTGCCGAACTTAGCAAACACATCTGGACACTCAAGAACGACAACATTGACTATTCTATTTCATGGCGCGTCTTATCATCTAACTCTCCCTACAACAGCTCCAGAGCAAGAAAAATCCCTGATAATTTACCGACCCGACCTCTCATCACTAAATAAGCGTAACGAACTCGTATCTTCATGCAGACACAGAAACAAAGCGTTGCTACGCAACAGCTGAACTTTAAAGTTTTTTAAGTTTACCGCGTATTATGTAAATCAGTTCCTAGTATATACAAGATAGTCACATGAATATTCTTTCATTAAACCCCTGAAGAGTGAAGCGATTCACGAAACAGGCTTGTCGGGAAATGAAGTTCCGTCCTTTTTTCCTCTCATAATATATATATATATATATATATATATATATATATAGGAAGTTTGCGAGTCGATTTTCGCGTGGAACAGTGCGTTGTTTCTGTGTCTGCATGAAGATACGAGTTCGTTACGCTTATTTAGTGATGAGAGGTCGGGTCGGTAAATTATCAGGGATTTTTCTTGCATTAAACCCCTGAAGAGTGAAGCGATCCACGAAACAGGCTTGTCGGGAAACGTAGTAACGTCCTTTTTTCCTCTCATAATATTTATATATATATATATATATAGATAGATAGATATCCAAAACTGTATTACTCTTAGCCGCGTTGACATTTACAATATGGACGGAAAACAATAGGGTGTAAAACAAGGAAAACGGAAACCAGGGAAGCGTTGTGTAGTGATGTTTTGTAACAAAACAAATGCAGACGGAGTCAGCCTTCACCAGTTTCCTCAAACCTTGGATGCTGGACAATACATCTGGCTTCTGCCTACAACTGTTCTACTGTAACATCCTCCAAATTTTTATTTTCGACCACATCTACTTCTTACTAAACGATGTTTTCTTCCTCCTCCCTCCACATTGATTGGTAGTTTCCACGCTGACACCTTGTAATAAAAAAAAAAAAAAAAATTGTAAAGAAGCAATTTTTTCCACGATGTTGAATAGAAGAAATAGAGAGTACAACTTGTATGGTTGGTTTCACCAAAAGGAACAGTTATCAGCTCTGTAACTGTCACAAACGTGACAAATAACTCAAACTTTAGGCTACTTTACTTTATTTACAAGTCTACATGTGCGAATGCTATTTTTGCTGCATCGTGTTTTAAAATAAAAGCCGAGAAATCTTCAATCGCTCGCCAAATTCAACACAGGATAACTTAAAACCGATTCAATCGCGTCTGAACGTGTATAATCCATCAAATTCACCTCCACAAGCGTGTATGTTTATACTTTTAGTCAGTGAAACCTTAGCTTCGGAAGGTGCATGCGTGTAGCATAAAAACACTTCACTCCCGTGGTATTCGAGAGTCTGCACGTTTGGTTTTCTTTACTTGATCGCTCCTATATTTAATAAGCAACTGATTTTCAGATACTTTATTTACAATCGTAAATACCCTCACCATTCTCTCTTTCTTGACTGAGGCGGCCGCGGCGCACGCGCCCTTGATCTTCTTCTGACTCTCGCGCTCTATTTTAGGTTACGATCGTCCTGGCGGTTCAAATTGCCAGGGCCTGATTTCACCAACAGATTCGTAAACCCTTTCATTATGTTTACCTTCCATCGAGGCCTCAGAATCCGAATAATTAGACCCCGAAATAGAACCGCTTTAACTCAAAGTACTATCCGCCATATTTACTTTGCTTATTGTACACACGTGTGACTTGTAAGGTCAAATGATCAAAATCGAAGCGTTTACGGCCAATGACCCACGAAGCTAAATTTAGGACAGTTTTCCCGGTGAAAAAAGGCACAAAAAGGCGTACGAAGCACCTTGTGTCTGTGTTAATGTGTTGCCTGAGGCATTTAGACGGTATTACGAAAAAAAGTGACCTGTTAGCCGTCAGTTACCCTTTAAGAATGAGCCAGAAATATTTTGACCAGTAGGCTTCCTGCATATTTCCCTCGACGAAAAAATCTCAAGACATAGTCAGTTATTTTCGTGAGCAAAGACAATAAATGCAAAAGAAAAGTGAAATGCAAAGGTCTTTATTTTCTTTAGCTTAATAGCAGCTGTACACTCTGCTGCAGTCTTCGTCTAAATTTTGCAGGGTCCCTCCTTATCTTCTGCCTTGTTAAGTCAGTATCGACTTCTTATGGTAGATCATCGGCATCGGCCTCTTCGTCCTCATTCATACTTACAGAGGGGGACCTCGTCTATAAATCAATTTTTGTTACGGCAGATAACCGGCCGAAGTATCGAGCGATTTGCTGCTCTATCAACCAGTCAGTCTTAGACAACATTTCTGGCCGGTGTCGTCTCTTAAACTCGATATTTGGGAAGCCATATTAGAGGCGGTTGCTTTACTAGTTTCCTCCCCTGTCTAGCACACGTTTAGGAGATAATTCTGTGCTTTTTGAGAAAAGGTAGCTGCCTTTTGTGTTTTCCAAAGAGCCCATTCAAAGTCCACCTGCCTAGTTAGGGACTGCTCGTCAGAATTTTACCTGAGATCCAACCTCCAACGTAGCTACCCCTCACAGAATGGCAACAGTTTTGTGTTTTCCTTTGTTAAGGTGCTTTTAGAAGGAAGTGAATGACTGAAAAGTCTTAATACATCCTTCTTCTTAGCAAGAATATCTCGCTTTCTTGTTCTGTCTTTAACGGACTGGGTATAATTCTCGTAATGAACCGCGTTCAGAGAACGTTGCTGATAACCACCTGCTTGTACGATTAGTTTGCTGATGGTTTCTTATGTGAAGAGCCTAATAAGACCCTGAGGTGCTCCAAACTGTGCCAGTTGGTCTGCGCTATAAACTTGTCGCAGTTCTAAAGTTAGAGGGAGGATCGCCCGCCTCTATTTATGTGAGCGCCTCTGCTGTATCTGCGTTTCCCTCGCAATCATATGATACAAAGTTCATCTCAGTCACAAATCACCAGTTAGAAAAACTGATGTTCAGATAAGCGCTCTTGTTGTCCTTCTTCCTTATTCATTGCTGACTCTAAGATAGCAGTTACATTACACGTTCTATTAGGTTTACAGTCACCTTGCCACCAGGAAGACTCGCCACCAGCTTTGATTTTTTCTGCCACCTTCAGATTTACCTCTCCCTTAACTTTACGTCTCCGATTTTTATTAGGAGGATACTGACACTTATGAACACGAAGGTCTTAATCTCACATCAAGTTGTGCACGATATTGGAGGTATATCTTGAGATCGTGGCCTTCGTAATTAAATCAATACGAGCTAGAATAAGCTTCTTCTCGGACGAAACGCATGTTTGAGATACATTGACGTCTCCCCAATGTTTTGTTATGCTGTACACCCAAGAATTTACGGGTATGAGCTGTTGCTGTCCCTGGCAAGCGCGAGAATGTCAGTATCCTCCTAAATTCGAGTTTTAGTTTGAATTGAGGGCTTTTTAACCGCTCGAGTACTTGTATGGCATCACTATGAAGACGTAATACAGCCGACACATGTACGATACATAGGATTAACAATGTCTGTTGCGCAGTTGCGAGGGAGAAAATTATTACCGGAGGTGAAAACTCCTTAAAAGTTTCATGATGTTTTAGGGATGTCTATCTTTGGCTGTCACAAAACATTGACCCCCCTCTTAAATTTACTGGGAAAAATGAACTCACAAACTCCTAGTTGAATAAATTGGAACTCATTTGACCGATACGCCGGTTGTTTCAATTTTGCTTTTTCCTCGGGCTGTTATAACAAAGTTCATAAATTGACTGATGAATAAAATATTTTGAAATACCGTTCGGAATTTGTCTTTTTTTTTTTTTCTGCGTGCAAACCAAGGTTATACAAAGTTTTTGAAACATTTGACAAGAATTTCATGAGGCTCACCTCGATGATTTTCTTCGGCCTGAGTCAAGACGCGCTAAGCTAAGCGACATCGCCCCCCAGTAAAATAATTTTCCAAAGAATAAATGTGGCGAGCGTAAGGAAACACACATCTTTTTTCATTACTGTGATCAAAGCGCAATGATGTACCTTACTTGGTACTTACAGTATCAAACCATTGATTATGACAAGGTGAGCTTAATTTTTCTGTTGAGGTCGACGTGACTTCATATTAAAAGCGTTTTTGACGGAACAAACTAGAAGGGACGTTTGGCAGTTAGGACGGCAACGCCAAGGAAGACGTCTAATGAAAAATCAATACATATTTATAGTAGGAATTTCGCGAATGACCTGATGTGTTCACCATCTCTTACGGCGCCACAAGTTAACCACAGTATAACGTAGGGGAGCGGCGTTGAGTTCCAAATAGAAACTTAAATAATTTGCCGTCGGGTTTCCTCTCTCGGACCACACAAATCTTGATGATTTCACGCTGTTATTTTGCAGAGGACGGCTAAGAAATGTACAAAGTTTTTAAATGCACGAGCTTAGCTATTGTTCTGCTCATTAAATCTTTTTTGCCACGTCCTTGTTGCCGTCGCCGTCGTGCTTTGCTAAAGGTCCTCAGTGAGCATCAATGCACGAACTGAGAAAATATAAACTTGTATTTATCTCCCACGCGTTTCGTCTGACAATAGCAGACTTCATCAAGGAGTTTTATAAGTATGGTAAATAAACTTGCTCATATACAAGTAGTAATTTGTCTCTTTACTATTGAAGCCAGTGGAAAGAATTAAGTTACATGTACGAGTACATGATCATTTTGAGGGTCACAGATTTACCGTAAATATTTGACGCCTCAACATCTTACATCCTCGTCCAGGTTATGTCTCTACTTACAGAGGTCTTAGAACGCTGAACAAATGGTTCGCCTTGTGCGGCCAGGAAGCTGAAAGCGAATTTCTCGGGCGTAATTGCTTTTGACTTCTCAACTGATGTTGCCGCAAACACAGTTTTTGGGCGTCACGAAACAAAAAAATTTATCGGGGTCTAGTTTCATTTTCTAATGGAAATAAATACCAAATAAAAATATTCTCTTGAGAAATAAAGTTATAAATGACAGAAGTGCTAGAAGTGCTTTCTTGAAAAAAATGATAAACAATTTTTACTGCTCAAGAAAGGTCACGCTGTCACGCTACAAATACTATTTCTGCGTGGAATTTCTTGATGGTGGAAATAGATGTTAATTGTTGAGAACGAGAAATTGTTGTGTGAGAGAAAGAAATCACTATGCGAGATTATCGATTAGTTTTTCTGAGCCGGTGAGCAACAGCTAGTCAGCGGAGTGTATTTCTCTCAAAATGGCGGAACAACTGAGTGCAGAAGACTTTACAGAGTTTGTACCATTTAAAGAGGCGCTTCCGTTTATCACGCCTCTGATCACTTAAGATTAGAAATCTGTGCTAGGAAGCTTGAAGAACACACAAGAATACTTATCACCATATCACTGTCTGAAAATTCCTCTTAAGGCCTGTTTGAGGTGTTCGAATTGTATTTAGTCGTCTTATTAAGAAAGACGTCAAATACTTTACAGATACTTTAATGGTTTTCAATATTCTGCTGTTATTTTTAGCTTACCTTCCATTGTGATCGCATAGGGCCTTGGCTTAAGCGGCTGCAGCCACCACTACCAAAACGTAGAAATCGCTAAATCTGTTCGCTTGGACCACAGGATCTTCGACAGTAGTCAGTGGTGGATCTTTGTTGGGAAGGCATCTATAACTTTCCAGATAGAGTTTGTGTTTCCGTTACACTTTAATAGTTCGGAGCGAACATTTTCCTTTTTCTGCGATTCTTATCACTCGCTTAACTTCCTGCCTAAAAAATCGAAAAACGTTCCAATGAAGTTTGTCGTTTGTGTTACGCGCCTTTCTTTGCCACCTTTCGCGGCTTAAGGGAAGCTGTATGTTGAGAGTCACTGTACCACAGCCTGACATGTCAGCCACTGCAGAATTTTACATAGTCTCAGGGCAGGCTGCAACCCTGCTAGGCCGTAAAACATCAGAGATCCTTGTAATACTTAAGGTTGGAGTTGATGTTATGAACTGCAGTACAAACATTGAAAATGCCCAGTCTCTAGACAACAAAGCTGCTCTTAAAGTTAAATTCCCAAAGTTTTTGAGGGCCCCGGCAAACTAAACGCTTACCACATGAAGTTACACCAAGATGACAGTGTCTCAGCTGTGGCACAACCCCTTCGCCGAATACCATTTAGCAGGAGACAGAAAGTGACAGCAAAGTTGAAACAATTAGAGGAACTAGAAGTCATTGAAAAAGTCAATGTTCCCACTAACTGAATCAACCCACTTGTTGCCGTAGAGAAACATCCAGTTCCCACAGCGGAAGAAACATTACAGGAGATTTCAGAGGAAAACGTTTTCGGGAAACTCGACCTAAACGTGGTGTTTTATCAAATAGAGTTATACCCTGACTCGCATGACGTAACCACGTTTACCGCCCCGGATGGCCTGTATCGATATAAGCGACTTTTCTTTGGCGTCAACTTGGCAACAGAAAAGATTCAGCCGCTAAATGGCAAATACTGAACGATTGCCCCGGCACTTACAACCTGCATGACAGTGTGAGAGTAGTTGACCGTGACCACAAGAAACATGATGAAAACCTCGACAAAGTAATACGCAAGTTTGAAGAGCATGGGCTGAGCTTGGAGTACATGGGCTGGCTGAGCTTGGAGTACATGGGAAAAGTGCTCACGAGAGAGGGGCTGCAGATCTCCAAGAGGAGAGTGGAAGCGACTGTTGACGCACCAAAACCCCAAAATCAATCTAAAGTGAGAAGCTTCCCGGGATCTGCGCTCCTTGGAATTTTGACAATATCGATCCGCTTGTGGGACCAAGCGTGCATTGGCAAGTCCAGGAAGTGAGGTACTAAGGAAGAATAAGCTTTTGAACATATTAAGAAGTTGCTAACAAATGCCCCAGTCATTTTTTCTTTCGTCAAAGATGCTAAGATCCGTCTTGTAACAAAAGCCTTACTTGTTGGCATTGGAGAAGTCCCAGAACAACAACAACAAGAGGATGGTTCATACAGCCCAATGTGCTATGCCAGCCGCAAGCTAAGTAATGTGGAGAAGAGGCACTCTCAGTTCGAGAGAGAGGCGCTAGCCGTCCGTTGGGTCTATCAAAAATTCTGCCTCCACTTGTATGGAATCGAGTTTGAGCTCCGCACAGACGACAAGCCGCTGGTAACCCTTCTGGGTGTCAAGAGTACACGCCCATTAGCAGGTATTGAAATATGGTTGTTATACCGCGAGCAATTTCGTTATCTAATGACACTTCGGGGAAAGAAAACTCTGCGAATGCCCTAAGCCGGCTCCCAGTAGATCCAGCTCAAGACGATGCACATGAAAGCACGGAATATGCCTTCAGTATAGCTAGTGAAGCTGCATCAGCAGCACTCACACCCCAACAAGTTGTGCAAGCATCTGCAAAAGATCCCACATTAAAGTTGATGAATCAAGCTGTTACCTCAGGAGACTGGAGTCACTTAACGGCCACAAGATACAGAGCTTTGGTAGAAGAACTGCGGGTCCTTGGCCAGCTTCTCCTCAAAGGTAACTGTATCATAATGCCAGAAGCCTCTGGAAACATACACTCGCACATAAGGGTCACCAAGGTATGACAAGCACAAAGGTCCGCCTCAGAGAAAAGGCATGGTGGCCCAGCATGGATAAGCAGGTTATACATTAGTAAAAGCCTGTCATCCTTGCCAGCTAGTCGGCCCTAGAAGTACGATCGAACCCATCAGGTCCACAACATTACCCAAAGTTCTATAGGTTGACATCGCCGTCGGCCTATTGGGGATTCCCAGCGGAAACCACCTGCTCGTAGTAGTAGAAAACTACTCACGCTGGCCCGAAGTCATCTTGTTGAAGAAGACAGATGCATCACACGTCGCAAGAGCCATGGAGGGTATTTTTCAAACACATGGCATACCTTAAAGTGTCCGCTGTCAGAATGACCCGATATTTGCCTCCACATAGCTTGAAGGCTTTCTAGATTTCCTAGGAATAGTTCAACGGAAAGGAATCCCCTACTGGCCGCAGAGTAATGGTGAAGTCGAGCGCTGCAATGAGACTCTACTAAAGATAAAAAGAATCGCTACTTTGGAAGGTAAAGACTGGAAAAGGGCATTACGAAATTTCCTACCAGTGTCAAACCACACATCACGCAGTGTCTGGGTTGCCCCCAGCCGAGCTCCTGATGGGTCGACGCCTCAATGACAAACTTCCAAGAGTAACCATTCCAAGTGAAAGAATCACCGAGGCCCATTGGCAACAGCCTCTTCGCGAGAGAGACGCGCGGGGGAAACTTCGGCAGAAAGCGTATGCAGATAGAAAGCGGTCAGCACAATACAGTGATATTGGCGAGGGAGATCACATCCTGCTCAACAAGACCCGTGACAACACACTGTTCCCCAGTTTTGAACAGTATCATACAAAGTGGTAGAAAAGAAGGGCAATGTAATCCTCAAAAAAGATCACGAGGGAAACACCAAACTGTGCAATTCGAGCCACATGAAAAAGTCAGCCCATCCACTGAAGCCACGAAGCCCACGGAGGAAACGAGGGAGATGACACACCCACTGGAGGACAGTCAAAAGCGACTGCTTTGATCCCGCAAACCTATATAATTAAACACCCTACCCCACCTCCTGAATCCTCAGCAAGTCCCGTTCCTTCACGGCTAACTCGTGTTAGGCGCCCTCCATCATGGATGAATGACTTTGTGTCCTTTTGGGCTAGAACTGATAAACATCCGATGCAGATCTATGTAGTTCCCCTGAACGAAAAAGGATAGTTGTCGTGACGACATAGAATTTATCGATGATAAACATTGAACCAATATGTTTTGTTTTGATGTTTATCAATGTCATCGCTAGGAATATTTTTGCAAAAAATCGGCTTTGGTTGATAATGTATTATGAATTAATGAGAATTATGTATAGCAAAGTTTGGTTGGACGGCGATTCTTTGCGTGCGTGGAGCTTCGTCATTACAAGTCTCTTTTACAATGAAAATTTTTCGTTTCTTTACAGAATGGTAATCTTTCTATCTTCTTTGGGCCTATTTTTTCTCTTTTTTTTTTTTTTTTTTACCAAGGACTTTTTCCGCTCTTGATTTTTCCGTGAGCAAAAAATTTTCCATAAGCAAAGAACTTTTACGAGTGAATTTTTAAAGTGCACGATGTAAACAAAATATGGAATTACATGTAAATGAAAATCGAGCCTCAACGTGAGCGGTTGCCGCGACACTTCCCCAGAGGATTCGCCCATGTCCGAGATTATGACACCTTCTTGGTTTATTATCTTTCATTTGAAAATACGTTTTTCTAAATAAATCAGTTGCTTTTAAAGATTTCAGAATTTTTTTATGGAAACGTTTTTTTGAATGTTTGAATTCAGTTTAGTCAAATAAAGGAAAAATCGATTTTTTTCGACCTTTGAAGGTGGAAATACCCTCTGCCCCCGGTCGCTCGCAGCTAAGAATTTTCCCTTTTTCTGTGAGATGCCTATGGCAAACCATGGTGAAAACCCAGCTGGGTTTCTTTTTCGTTTCATGGAAAAAATGCAAAGCTAGCCAATAGGAATACGTAAAATCTTATCGATTTTCATCTTATGTAAACATTGGCGGCTAGATTGATCAGAAGCAGACGAAAATAATTTTCGGACATAAGAAAACCCATAAAAATCATTTCCGCATATCTATAATTTCACTCAGTCATAAAATCTAGAGGTCATATTAAGTAGGTTCGGAGGTATTTTAGTTCCGAGGCAGAAAACGTATCAGATACAAGCTGGAGAAAGGCGTATGATCAAAGATCATTGCGTTACAATGCAAATATATATTGAGCTACTAAGAGGCGATAAGTGACATAGGATTGGAGAATGGTGGAATTCGGCTTTTGCAGGCGAGGAAAGATTTGGATTCCAGCGGCTAAATTTAACGAATTCTGCAAACGTAAATTTGATAAACGTAGGTTACTATTTTTTGCTGTTTTCGTCGGCTGTATATAGGTTAATTATTCTGTGGAGTTGGATGATTACCATAATTGTGGATCTCTTTGTGATTTTCCGGAACCTTGGCTTTTGAAATAAGAGCAACCTTGCTTTGCAGTAAGACCTGTAACTACAAGTTCACAACCATGTTTCATTATGCACGAGTTGGCCATGATTCTTTGATTAGATAAAGGAGACAGTTGAATTTATTTGCCATGCTGTGGTGTTTTAATCGATTTCTTTCTTATCACAAACATAACTACAAATCTCTAGGAAATAACTTAGGTACAGTCTTTAACTTAAGTACAGTGTTTCAGTTGTATTAAAGTGTATACGGCCTGTTTTCGTACTTATTGACGTTTTCGATAAACAAATCATGGCTCAAAGGAGAGAACTCTTTGTCAGTGGAGATGGAAATTGTTTTTGCCGAGCTGTTGCTTTTAGGAGGAATGAAACAGGCGCTGAGAAACGCGAGGAGATCAGGAGGTGGAGTGGCAGTTTGTTTCAGAAAGAGGTTTTTGAGCTGCGGCTCTTCGCTATTTTTAAATACAAAAACAGTCACGGTTTCTTCAACTCTAAAATTTTCTACAGTGGTGTCTTCGGCTGATCTAACTGACTAATCTTGGTCGACTGTAATTGCACAATTCCTTTCAATGCTACGCTCAGTAGTTAAGACATCCCACGGAATTGCCTCTACTTAAATTGAGCCGCAGCTTAATTCTTTAAATTGAACATAAGATTGGTAATTGTGATTAAGGTTTGCGAAGAAACCTTCGATTTTTTCCTTTGCATTGTTGCTTGTTTAACTTGATAAATTAGGAAAATGAACTGATCGCTGAAGCGCTTGGGGATGATAAATGATATTTTCTTTTGTGTTCTTTTTTAGGTATGGAAGTTCCTCGAGGCAAGGCAGATCGAGATCGTGAACAAGACAGTTCTCCAGGTTTGAAAACACTGAATATGAACATAAGCACTATTCTACAATGAAATATTTCATGCTTAGAGTAGAGCTACCACATATTTGCGAGTTTACTGTAAATATTGATCATGACCTAAATTTTGTTTGAAAGTAAAATTAGTACAACGACATGAAGATGAAAAAAAAAGAACCTTAATCATGCTGCAAATGTTGCGTGGCTTTCAGAGCTGTTAGTTAAAGTCTCACCGGAATAAACTGAGGGCTAGTCTGCCATCTTTAGGTAGATACTTTCACCTCATTTTGCTTAAAGTGATGCATCATTAGCCAGTCACAGGGTTATACCACATTCGAAAAAAAGCTTAAACATGTCTCAAAGCTGTTTTGTCAAACACAGTTTAAAATATTCAGTTTCTTCAAAGGAGCTGCTTAAGCCGATGTTTTTGATTTCCTATCGATTAAGCCCTGTCTAAACGAAGTTTATTTTGCGACACAAACGTTCTCTGTTACCACTTGAATATAGAAAGGTATTGAAAGACTTGGTACTTATCTGTAATGGTAATCGGCCGGACTGAGTAAATCCGAGTTCTCGCGGCTCTGTGACCTGATACCGAAATTACAGCGCAAAGACGAGGCTCGGTGCGAAGTCGCTCTCATCGGTCTAAAATAATTAAGGTACGTTTCTCCTTGGAGGGGGTTGGCTGGGGAATTTTGGTATTTTTTTGCAAAGGAAACAGTGCAACGCGACGAGTTGATTACATTCCCAACAAAGTTCTTCTAAATGTTTTAGCATACCTTTGGCAAAAAGTGCTTCACATCACTGATGATTGGAAACAATTAAAAAGTCCCATTTATTGAGCATGACATGCAGAAACTACAGTGGGAAGCTATTGCCTAGGTTCTGCTATATGGAAGATGTGAACAATTTGAAATGAACACTCAGAATGCTTTGAAAGGAACACTTTGAAATGAACTCTTTGAACACTTTGAAATTTGCTTCTTTCTTGCCTTTTTCCTTTCTCTTCTCTACCAGCAGTGGCTATGTTTAGGTTATGGTGCTTCTTGGAATGCAGAAGGAGGGGGGAACAAAACATTTGTTGACACTAATCCGTGACTGCGACGGGTGATTTTTTATAAAATTGTTTCACTTCAATATCAATCTCCTATGTAGAAAGCTTAACGGCCGATGATAAGGCACCACCCAAAGACTGGTTTTCTTTTACAACGGAGTCGGAGTCGGAGTCGACTCCGATACTCAGTTTTCACTCGAAAAGAAGTGCTTTTACCACTTCGACTCCGTCATTAGTGAAAACCAGCCTCAAACAAATGGAGAGAAGGATATCCCGAAATGATTATTTCTTTTTTTCCATAGTTTAGTAATAAACTGTGGGCAAGGACCGGAAGAGCATTTGCAATAAAATTCATCCAAGGTCAAACTTAGTGCAATCCATCGAGCAACATCTACATTTCGTTAGTTTCTAATCAATTTGGCCATTTTTTAAATAAAAATATTATTTACATTCAATCGTACGGATATTTGAATAAGAAAAAAAGTGGAAAGCTAAAAGCAAAAGAGAATCTCTATGAAGAAAAGAACTTTTTGTGTATTTATGATTGCTAGATTATTTCTCTTTTCTTCTCACGAACGCCATTTTTTCCTTTTTCATATTGGAGAGTAGGAGACAATTTGCAAAATACACAAAAGTTGAAACCCAACGACAAAGCTGGAGAAGGACGGGCTTATAGAAATCTTGGCAATGCTTATCGGCAGTTAGGCGATTTTCATAAGGCTATCAGTTACCACGAGCGTCGTCTACAAATTGCAAAAGAAGTGGGAGACAAAGCTGGAGAAGGAGGGGCTTATGGAAATCTTGGCAATGCCTATCAGATGTTAGGCGATTTTCAGAAGGCTATCAGTTACCACGAGCGTCGTCTACAAATTGCAAAAGAAGTGGGAGACAAAGCTGGAGAAGAACGGGCTTATGGAAATCTTGGCAATGCCTTTCATAGCTTAGGCGATTTTCACAAGGCTATCAGTTGCCACGAGCGTGATCTACAAATTGCAAAAGAAGTGGGAGACAAAGCTGGAGAAGGTGGGGCGTATGGAAATCTTGGCAATGCCTATCAGCAATTAGGCGATTTTAATAAGGCTATCAGTTACCACGAGCGTCGTCTACAAATTGCAAAAGAAGTGGGAAACAAAGCTGGAGAAGGACGGGCTTATGGAAATCTTGGCAATGCCTATCAGATGTTAGGCGATTTTCATAAGGCTATCAGTTACCACGAGCGTCGTCTACAAGTTGCAAAAGAAGTGGGAGACAAAGCTGGAGAAGGACGGGCCTATGGAAATCTTGGCAATGTTTATGATAGCTTAAGCGATTTTCATAAGGCTATCAGTTACCACGAGCAACGTCTACAAATTGCAAAAGAAGTGGGAGACAAAGCTGGAGAAGGACGGGCTTATGGAAATCTTGGCAATGCCTATGATAGCTTAGGCGATTTTCATAAGGCTATCAGTTACCACGAGCGTGATCTACAAATTGCAAAAGAAGTGGTAGACAAAGCTGGAGAAGGAGGAGCTTATGGAAATCTTGGCAATGCCTATCATAGCTTAGGCGATTTTCATAAGGCTATCAGTTACCACGAGCGTGATCTACAAATTGCAAAAGAAGTGGGAGACAAAGCTGGAGAAGAAGGGGCTTATGGAAATCTTAGCAATGCCTATCGGCAGTTAGGCGATTTTCATAAGGCTATCAGTTACCACGAGCGTCGTCTACAAATTGCAAAAGAAGTGGGAAACAAAGCTGGAGAAGGAGGGGCTTATGGAAATGTTGGCAATGCCTATCATAGCTTAGGTGATTTTCATAAGGCTATCAGTTACCACGAGCGTGATCTACAAATTGCAAAAGAAGTGGGAAACAAAGCTGGAGAAGGAGGGGCTTATGGAAATCTTGGCAATGCCTATCATAGCTTAGGCGATTTTCATAAGGCTATCAGTTACCACGAGCGTGATCTACAAATTGCAAAAAAAGTGGGAGACAAAGCTGGAGAAGGACGGGCTTATGAAAATCTTAGCAATGCCTATCGGCAGTTAGGCGATTTTCATAAGGCTATCAGTTACCACGAGCGTCATCTACAAATTGCAAAGGAAGTGGGAGACAAAGCTGGAGAAGGAAGGGCTTATGGAAATTTTGGCTATACCTATCAGATGTTAGGCGATTTTCATAAGGCTATCAGTTACCACGAGCAACGTCTAAAAATTGCAAAAGAGGTGGGAGACAAAGCTGGAGAAGGACGGGCTTATGGAAATCTTGGCAATGCCTATCATAGCTTAGGCGATTTTCATAAGGCTATCAGTTACCACGAGCGTGATTTACAAATTGCAGAAGAAGTGGGAGACAAAGCTGGAGAAGGAGGGGCTTATGGGAATCTTGGCAATGCCTATCGGCAGTTAGGCGATTTTCATAAGGCTATCAGTTACCACGAGCGTCGTCTACAAATTGCAAAAGAAGTGGGAGACAAAGCTGGAGAAGGACGGGCTTATGGAAATCTTGGCAATACCTATCGTGGCTTAGGCGATTTTCATAATGCTATCAGTTACCACGGGCGTCATCTACAAATTACAAAAGAAGTGGGAGACAAAGCTGGAGAAGGACGGGCTTATGGAAATCTTGGCAATGCCTATGATAGCTTAGGCGATTTTCAAAAGGCTATCAGTTACCACGAGCGTGATCTACAAATTGCAAAGGAAGTGGGAGACAAAGCTGGAGAAGGAGGGGCTTATGGAAATCTTGGCAATGCCTATCAGCAATTAGGCGATTTTCATAAGGCTATCAGTTACCACGAGCGTCGTCTACAAATTGCAGAAGAAGTGGAAAACAAAGCTGGAGAAGGACGGGCTTATGGAAATCTTGGCATTGCCTATCAGATGTTAGGGGATTTTCATAAGGCTATCAGTTACCACGAGCGTCGTCTACAAGTTGCAAAAGAAGTGGGAGATAAAGTTGGAGAAGGACAGGCCTATGGAAATCTTGGCAATGTTTATGATAGCTTAAGCGATTTTCATAAGGCTATCAGTTACCACGGACGTCATCTACAAATTGCAAAAGAAGTGGGAGACAACGCTGGAGAAGGACGGGCTTATGGAAATCTTGGCAATGCCTATGATAGCTTAGGCGATTTTCATAAGGCTATCAGTTACCACGAGCGTGATCTACAAATTGCAAAAGAAGTGGGAGACAAAGCTGGAGAAGGACGGGCTTATGGAAATCTTGGCAATGCCTATCGGCAGTTAGGCGATTTTCATAAGGCTATCAGTTACCACGAGCATCGTCTACAAATTGCAAAAGAAGTGGGAGACAAAGCTGGAGAAGGACGGGCTTATGGAAATCTTGGCAATGTCTATCGTGGCTTAGGCGATTTTCATGAGGCTATCAGTTATCACGGGCGTCATTTACAAATTGCAAAAGAAGTGGGAGACAAAGCTGGAGAAGGACGGGCTTATGGAAATCTTGGCAATGCCTATGATAGCTTAGGCGATTTTCAAAAGGCTATCAGTTACCACGAGCGTGATCTACAAATTGCAAAGGAAGTGGGAGACAAAGCTGGAGAAGGAGGGGCTTATGGAAATCTTGGCAATGCCTATCATAGCTTAGGCGATTTTCATAAGGCTATCAGTTACCACGAGCGTCGTCTACAAATTGCAAAAGAAGTGGGAGACAAAGCTGGAGAAGGACGGGCTTATGGAAATCTTGGCAATGCCTATCATAGCTTAGGTGATTTTCATAAGGCTATCAGTTACCACGAGCGTCGTCTACAAATTGCAAAAGAAGTGGGAGACAAAGCTAGAGAAGGACGGGCTTATGGAAATCTTTGCAATGCCTATCATGGCTTAGGCGAGTTTTATAAGGCTATCAGTTACCACGAGCGTCGTCTACAAATTGCAAAAGAAGTGGGAGACAAAGCTGGAGAAGGAAGGGCTTATGGAAATCTTGGCAATGCCTATCAGGTGGTAAGCGAGTTTTATAAGGCTATCAGTTACCACGAGCGTCATCTACAAAAAGCAAAAGAAGTTGGGGATAAAGCTGGAGAGAGAAGGGCTTATGGAAGTCTTAGCAATGCCTTTCATAGCTTAGGCAACTTTCGTAAGGCAATCGAGTACTGTGAGCGTCATCTACAAATTGCAAAAGAAGTGGGTGACAAGGCTGGAGAAGGAGAGTCATACGGTAATCTTATCTTATACTCTTAATCAATGCATATCCGAGCTTTCGCGATTTTCATGACTCCAGCCTAAAATTGCTCTGGCAAAATCAAAGGATAAAAGTTTGTTTGAGTGTTACATCTACATTATAAATTTCAAAGTTGAAAAACTCTCTTACCTTGTCTGCCAAAGGATTCCACCTCCAATTTCTAGGATTTTTCAAAGCCGTTTTAAAATTTTAGAATCCCAGAGTTTTGCGACAAAAGAGAATTTTTGCCTCTGTAGTAAACTGATTTCAGTTCAGCTACACGCTGTTCGTAGCTTTTGCGATAATTAATCGACAAGTTTATCACGGTCTTGCTTATTTAATTAATTTTGTCCAGATTTTACTTGGGACAAATTTTTCGGCGATGTGTTTCACAATTTGTCGGCTTTGGCCAAAATTTGTCAAAATTTAGTGATGACGAAAAAATTGTTTTAAATAAACAACTTTTTCGTTAGTGCGGAAAGACCCCATATTGAACAATTTTGGTTGAACAGATATTGGGAATTAAGTGGTAGTAAATGTCCGTTATATTGTATACTGAAACCAAACGCCTAAAAATAATAATCTCCCCAGCCAAAGAGGAGGATGAGGTACCTTATTACACCGGCAGGAAAGATTTGGCAGATATAGAAGATGCAACAGTAGACACTGAAGACAATGAAAAGACTTTGATTAAAAGGTATGGGTTTTTCTGCAATGACTCAGTTTTTTGCCTTTCCCATGTTTTTTTTTCTCATGGATGCACAGACCATTGTAAAGAGCATGGTTGGAGTTGCTAGGAGGTGTTAACTAATAGGAACTTTTGACAAAGTGCTCTAAATAAAGAACAACCTCCGGACCTCTTTATAAATGACAGTTACTTTCTTTTATTTTATTTTCTTTTTAATCTTTAGTTAATAGAGTTCATGCTAAATAACTGTAATGCTATTAAAAATTTATTACATTCGTGCTCAAATCACTGGTGATCCTTGCAATCTGATTGGTTCTCATTGGCACGATTTATTGATAAAATGCACTATTTTTTGCTCTAAAGTGCATCGATTTCCCAGCTAAGGAGAAAGCTTCACGAAAGTACAGCAACAAATTAGATTTAACCGATTGTTTTAGGAAATCAATCAAATTGTAGAAAAAAAGAAAGACAACTTTAATAACATTTTACACACCAGTTCAGTACTGGATAAATAACATACATGTATTTGTACCGGCTTTAAAAAAATCTTTATTCATTTAGCAACTGAATTTTGCAAATTTAAAATAAATGTAATGAAGTGGTAATTGAACTTTTGCCATGCACTTTTGGTCTTTGATTCAGATGTCACGCGTGAGATTTCAGAACAAAGTTTACTCCACCCAGTTCAATTACCATGTTCTACAGGTATTCAACATTTTTTTTCAGTGTTTCCATCAACAAAGGGGTACTTAATTATTATCAAAAATGATAGTGAATAATTTAAATAAATGTTTTGATTTATGATTATAACTTGAGGCTATTTGAGTCAAGGAAAAGCAAATTAATGGAAAAGAAAAGAAAAATAAAGAAAAATAACATTTATTAGATCTAGTTTTGAAATTAAGTGTCAATATCTAAATGAGTTTTTCAAACTTCCACTTTGCCACTTGCATTTTAAATACCTTTGTCATTGCTTACTCCACGTGAGAAAAATATCTTAAAATGCTGGATAATTAATTTCCTTTGTATTTCAGAGGAAAAATAGGAGGAAAGGAAGACTCATGGCACCTGAGGGAAGCTGGTGCCTCTATCAAACTTTGCAGTGGAGCTGTACAACAACCTGTGCCATTTACATGTAGATGCTTATTGTGGAACCCCAGGGCCCTATCCCCCTCCGCTGCCAGTGATGAGATATTGGTTAGCAGTGTTATTGAAATATCTCATGATGGCCCACCAGATCTGGATTACAAGAAAAGTTTTGAAGGTATAAGTTTTACTGTAACTTTGATGCACAGTGCCCCATATTTGGAGGGGTATGAGGTGGTTATCAAGCAACTGACTGACCAAGAGAACAACGAATGGAAGGAATTAAAGACAGAGAATACTTGGCATGGATCAGGTAACGTTATGTTTTTATTAAATGCAGGTGTGAATAACTTAATGAATGCTCATGATATTCCTAGGCTCCCTTTTTCATTGGCATCAATGTCAGCATTTGAGAAATGTGCAGCTCCCCCTCTCCTAACCCAAAATTAAACCCAACTTGTAACCCGAACTTATCAGTTGACTTAAGGGAGAAGGAGTAGGTGTGCACTGACTTAGATGCGGACATCTATCCCTGCAATGCATGACCTGCTGCACTCATAATGTCAAAGTAGACTTCTTGCTTCTTCATAGGCATTTCAAATCCAACTTTAGAACTTTTTTTTCGTTTACCCTTTAGGTGTATCCAAGCAGTACGTGTAATTATTGCACAAATGTTACATGAAGTCTCCAATGGATTTTAATCACTATAATATAAATTTTCCTCAATAACCATGTTGTTGCAAATTAAACTTTCTTCTTTGAAGCATAAATATCATAATGACATCTGTTGGGGGTAACTTTATTGTTTGAAGACTTCAAAACACAGCTAAAGGATGCATTTCCAATCATTTATTTTTATATGCAGAAACTTCAACAGTTCCCAAGTGGCTTTTCCCATTTGCACAAGCTGTTTGTACAAAATCAGCAGTTTCTTCATTTGCTGCAGTCTGGCGTCCTAAGTCTTTCACCTTTTCAAGAGGTACTGCAGGAGGCCCGGAATTGACCTGTATTGTGCCTGACCTTCCTGATGTCAGTGTCCAAATTCCTCAGAGTTGTGTTCCTGTTTATCAAGATTTCTGTGTGACAATCAAGGTGCATGGAACTATAAAATTATATACATGCATGAGTCCTGCAACTTTTTCATTTTCCAGTTTTGAAAGTCATAGGATTGGCGTGAGGGGATTGTCTAAAGCAAGGAGATAAAACAAAGGTGTTGCAATAGTAAAACCTGTACCCTCAGTTACTTGCCATACACTCCATGAACTTGGTGGCAATATTCATGGAAAGAGAGATATTAATTAACAACTTTAAGCTAAAATAGAGGACAGTTGGGCTTGTGCTTGCATGTGTGTGAAGATACATGTGACAAAGTTATAATCAGCAGTTTTGGTAACTTCGAATTATTTGTGGTACTACTGTCCCCATGTGTACTCATGGATCCTGGGCATTCCCTTTTTAAAACTAAGTTTTGGAAAACTCATTCTAAGCAACAAACAGACTTTTGCTTCGATATAAATGTCAAATTGAAATCATTCCTGTCAGGTTAATTGGTTTTATTGGTTTGTAATTAATGCAATTAGTGGATGAAGTTATGCATGATATCATGATGAATTAGCAAAACCAAGGTCTGAGTTATCTACGTAAACCGAAGACAACACAGACATAAGATTTGGTGAGTTATGACATCATCCAAAAACCAAATTAAATTATTGTTTTATTATACATCTTTTAAACAAATTACGAAAGAACACATCTCTTCAAATTTGCAAAAGTTTAAGAATACAGTCAGGGCTTGGAAACTAGGCAGAGGTTGAACTCGACATGATAACTGCAATATCTGCGGTAGATATTGGGTTATATGTAAACTTCACTCTTTACTGTATATTGATTGAGTGCTCTTGACCAATCAGACTTTTTATATTAAGTCCGGTGTATACATTTTTTCATAATAATGCTTATATTACTACATAAAACTTTGAAAGGACATTTACATTGTGTACTATAATGCTGGGAGTGGTTTAACATGCCCAACAACTTGTTTTGCTTTTAAATCCAGGTACAAGAATTCCCAAGCAGTGAGCTAAAAGGAGAGGGAGGACTTGTCGGTCCAGTTATTTACATTTCAGGCTCTCAAAATGTTAGTCTCATCGCGCCTGTAACAATAAGGATTCCTCTCACCTTCCGTAAAGAAAAACAAGAGTTGGCAGAGTTACGTCCCGGTGAACTGAGGATATTACAATGTGAAGCACATGACTGGAAAGACATTACAGATAAATTAGATGAACCGCCACGTCTTGTAGATGGGAAAGTGCAATTTAAAGTTAGGCATTTCTCTGGGTAAGTATTTCTCGTCGGCTTTATTTGAAAAATAATACGCATGACGTAGAGGAAATTCAAACGTATTTTAGTGTACAGTCATACATACATGGATTTCTTTTAGTTAACTATAGATTCAATAATTGAAATGACCACTCGAGTACGTATATACTCAAGATTACTGTGCAATGGCTGATAATCGTTTCCATTGGATTGCTTGGGCTGTGTTTGATTTTTCCTTTTCTTTTTCGATAGATTCCGTCCAATCAAGTTGATGAGATCACTTTTACAATCTACTTCGGGCTTCACTGATTTTGTAGGAAAAATTTGCTATAGGTCTAGGCCTCAGCATGCCCGGTTTTTTACGTGCTTGTGTGAGACCGGTGTTCGTGACGTTTTAAACTCAAACTTTTTTGCTATCCTCAAAGACTGTATTATGATGTAATACGGAATATATCGGAATGTGTCGTACCCTACAAAGACGAAGGCTGCTCTTCTAAACCAGTCTGTGGAGAGGATAAAATTTTGGTGTCTCTTTCCGAGGCTATCATACCCCAGGACACAGATCAGAAAAATGCCCTGCAGTTTGTGAAGTATAATATAATACAATTTATTTCTGGCCCATCAAGTACATATGATTTAATTGAATACTTCTAGGTTACGTCATGCTAGTTTTACATAGAAATGATTTATTCCTTCCATTGTAAAATTGTACATTGTTCAACTGTCAGTGAACCAATTTTTCGCCATGGCTTTTCTAGGTTTCTTATCAATCAATAGGGCCATGGAGATATACATGTTGGTTTTGTTTCGGCTTTATTGTCTTCAAATGCTCGTTTTCACATATTCAGTAGGGCTCTCATTAAATGTGCTGTCATTTTCGGTTGTAAGAAAAGATTTCAAAACGTGTGCTTTTCTAGACGAAGACTCGGCTGGTGTACGTTAGGTTTGCCTCATTTAAATTCATTTCATTTTTAACAGATTCCACGAGAACAAAGTTTATTACACAGGTGGTGAAGTTTGCTTAGCAAATGAGAGTGTTCCAGGAGTGAAGTTTTGCGACCAAAATCAGCAACTTTTGTGCAACATTATCATGGTATTAGCGTCTCAAGTAGGTGACATCTTACGGTTTGTGGATTTGCTAATTAAATGCACTTTTAGCCCAGAGCTAATAAAGTACTGATGCCAACCTTACTACAGTAGATGACAATTAATTAAAAGGATTAGCAATGCTTTAACCACAGGCAGCCCAAGCTCCAGTTGTGAGATGATCATCTTGCGAAATAAGAGTCATGGCGAAAATTTTAGTTTATATTGGAATAATTACGACCGCTCTTAGGAAGTAAAAATACAGTCAAATTCTCAATAAAAATATCTCACCTTACTTCCAAAGTGCATTGCCTGTGGTCAGACCGCTTATTAAGATGAAAAGAAGCCATTTTAGCAAGTTCTCCATTTTTAGGTTTCATTCTCCTAGGAGTAGTAAAGCTAGTTTCTGAGTAAGATAATGAGGTCATTTAAGGCGGCACCAAACTTATTAAGGACGAATCACTAGAAACAAAACCTTGAGGAACGTCGAATAGGTAAAGAAATGTCCTGCCCACAGAAAACAGTACATGAACATGCAGGACCTTGCAAATTTTTTATTTTCATTTTGTGATTACTTTACTTTTCAGTTGCTTTAAAGTCCCTTTCTATGCCTCTGCCTTTTTTCTTAATTATTTTTCCTTTTTCTTATTAATTAGTAAATTTCTTTATTTCCTCATTTCTATTCACCTCATACGCACCCGTAATATTGCAAATTTTCCTCCTCCATTCAGGTTTCTGTTCCTGTCACCTCTGACTTTGAAGAAGGAAGTGGTAAGTTGTTGTTTTTGTTGTAGGTTTTGTTGTTGTTCGAATAAATACAATTTACTTGACTAGTAATCTTGTTCTAAAATATGTTGTTCGAATAAATACAATTACTTAAGACCAGTCATCTTGTTCTAAAATATGTAAATTCAGAAATGTAGGCTCTATTGGTTTTTAAAATGTAGATTTTAGTGACAAAGCACGTGTTCTCAACGGAAAGTCATAATAACCTGCCTTACTTCATGTGTTAATAAATCAGGCCGTGCCCCCTCATGCTCAACAGTGATGGCTTATTGTCTCTGTTATGTATCAGTAAACTCAATGCAGACTACGGTGCGTGCGTCCCTCCTTGCAGGGAATTTGATGCTGAAAACGAATAAAGCACAAAACAGCTTGGGAAATACACAAAATGATGGAGTAACTCTGACAGTGATGAATCGTTTGCACCCGCTACTGCTTTGCAAATGAAATCTTGAATCGAATATTTTTCCATCTAACGGCCCCCTTCGTCAAATTTGTCAATGCTCATTGTTACTTATAAGAGAAATCGACAAAACGTACCACTTTAATTTGTGAACGCTAGATCATACCCGAATGATCACAGTCCAGGATCACCACATCAACGTTTCCGAACCATCAGCGCCATAAAAATTGCATTAGTTCTCAAGCCAGCCATCTCATTAACCCCATTATTCTGCAGGTATTTCCTCCCAAAGTGTGAAACATTCAATTGTAAAGCGTCCAAATTCAGAATCATCGCCATGCAGCCCTGTTGCAGCTCCTAGGAAGAGGATACGCCAATCTGCAGGTAGTACCGAGATTAAAAATGTCGCGATGGATTTTCCTTTTTAATTGTATTTTATTCAAGTTTGTATGTTGTTGTTACGCGTTTATGCATGGTAAAATTTGTTTATGCAGAAAGACTGGCATTATATATCTTAGACATCCTCCTTACCCACTTATATAAGAGAATAAAAAATAATGAATTAAAAGTGGACTCTATCATTAATCCAACACCTGTGTATCTTGAACTACATTAACCTATTCCAGCATTAACGGCTGGAGACTATAGCTAAGAGACGTTAATGACCTCCATTTTCAAGATGCTTGTTGGGCCATACGCGAAATAAGAGGTCAGAAATAGATAACGAGTCTGGAAAACTTCCTAAGCGTTTTTATTTTTTTTTATGTATGGGTTGGGAAAATGGTTTCCCTGCCGCTGCAAATGTCTCCTCGCTCAAGCTTGACAATCTCAAGGGCTGACGATTCGGTATTGAATGATACCAAAAAAAGAGAAGTCGCCTTTCGCCACAACTGTTTGCTATTCGTCAAAGCCTTGAAGCATCCCTTTTCTAATTTCTTATTCTCCCTCTGTTGTTATACTCAGGTATCTATTTGGTTAAACATGGGGAACCGTCAAATGAGGAGTTGGAATATCTGTCTCGGGAACTTGCAGGAAAATGGAAGACATTAGGAGGACGCCTGGGATTCAGCCGAGCCGCAATAAGAAACTATGATGAAGACAACCCGAAGTTGGCAGATAAAGCTTTTAACATGTTAATAGATTGGAAACAAGGACAAGGCAGCAAAGCCACTTACACAGTTTTGAACGATGCCTTGTGTCACAAATTGGTGAATTGTAAACTTCTAGCAGAACAGTTTTGTTGCGATAAGACTGAAGGCAATGCCTCTCAGGGGCTACGCGATTTTAATAAGGCGGTCAGAAAAAAATTGGCGGATGAAAAAGATGCTACAGTAGACTATGAAGAAAATAAAAATACTTTGATCAAAAGGTATGTTTTTCGCAATAACTCAGTTGTTTACCTATCCCTTGTTTTTTGTTTTTATTTTCAGTGTTTCCATCAATGAAGTGGTACTTAGTCATTATAAGGAATGATAGTGAATCATTTAAATAAATGTTTTGATTTATGACTCGCATTTGAGTCTATTTGAGTCAAAGAAAAATAAATTGATGGAAAAATTTCTTAGCACAGCTGGCTAAATAATGTTAAAGCCATTTTTTAATTTTGTGGAAATTGGGTTTTTGAGGAACAACCTTTAGGATGTTCATATATTACAGAATTTCTTATTATGTTCATCTAGCAATTTAGTAAACCAGAGCAGGAATCTCAATTTACTATTGGGAGTGGCCAATTCAAAATATTTTTTGTATCTTATATTTTAATAACTGACTGAGACAAAATTAGAAAAAAAGAACAGTTATTCGATTTAGTTTTGAGGTTAAGTGCCAATTATTTGAAAGACTCGTTCAAACTGCAAGTTTGCGACTCGCATTTTAAATGCCTTTGCCATGCTTACTCCACTTGGGAAAAATTATATTTAAATACTGAATGATTAATTTTCCTGTGTATTTCAGAGGAAAACTTGGAGGTAAGGAAGACACATGGCACCTAAGGGAAGCCGGCGCCTCTATAAAACTTAATAGTGGAGCTGTCCAACAACCTGTGCCATTTACATGTACATGCTCATTGTGGAACCCCGGGACCCTCTCCCCACCCATTGCCAGTGATGAGATATTGGTAAGCAGTGTCATTGAACTATCTCATGATAGCCCACCAGATCTGGAATACAGAGAAAGTGTTGAACGATTAAGTTTTACTATAGCTTTGTTGCACAGTGCCCCAAGTTTGGAGGGGTATGAGGTGGTTATCAAACAACTGATTGACCAAAAGAACAATGAATGGAAGGAATTGAAGACAGAGAATACTTGGCTTGGATCAGGTAACGCTATGTTGTTATTAAATGCAGGTGTGAATAACTTAATGAATGATACTCTCAGGCTCCCTTCTTCACTGGCATCAATGTCAGTATCTGAGAAATTGTCAACCTCCCCCTCTCCTGACCCAAAATTGATCCGAACTTGTAACTTGAACTTGTCAGTTGGCTGTTGTTGGCTTAGGGGAGGAGTAGGTGTGCCATGACTCAGATACTGATATTGATCCCAGCAATTTCGTTTTACCTGTAGTTGCATCCAAGCAGTACGTGTAATATTATTACACGTACTGCTTGTATTATTACGTGTATTGTTGCATAAATGTTACGTGAAGTTTACAATACATTTTAGTCACTATGATATAAATTTTTCTCAATCACCATGTTCTTGCAAACTTTCTTCTTTGAAGCGTAGCTATTCTCATGATATCTGTTGGGGGCAACTTCATTGTTTGAGGACTTTAAGACACAGCTGAAAGGGCGTAATTTCAACCCACATTTTTATTTTCATGCAGAAACTTCAACAGTTCCCAGGTGGCTTTTCCCATTTGCACGAGCTGTTTGTTCAAAATCAGGAGTTTCTTCATTTGCTGCAATCTGGCGTCCTAAGTCTTTCACCTTTTCAAGAGGTACTGCAGTAGGTCCGGAATTGACCTGTATCGTGCCTGACTTTCCTGATGTCAGTGTTCAAATTCCTCAGAGTTGTGTTCCTGTTAATCAAGATTTCTGTGTGACAATCCAGGTACATTAAACTATATAATTATATACATGGATGAATAAAACATTATTCAGTTTTGAAAGTAACATATAAGATTGGTGTGAGGGGATTGTCAAAAGCAAGGAGATAGCATAAAGGTGCTATAAGAGTACAGCCTGTACCTTCAGTTACTTGCAATACACTCCATGAGCTTAGTGGTAATATTGATGGAGAGATATTAATTAACAATTTTAAGCTAAATACAAGACAACTGTGCATGTATCTACATGTGTGTGAGGATACATACATGAAGTAATATTCTAATCAGTAGTTTTGGTAACTATGAATTATTTGTGTCACTTGCTGTCCCCAAATGTACTCATGAATCCTAGCAATCGCCTTTTCAATAATTAGATTTTGGAAAACTCACTTAAAAACTCACAACGGAACATTTGTTTTTGTTTCGCTACAATATAAATTTCAAGTTGAAATCATTCTTGTGAACAGAGTTGGTTATGTAGTTTTTATTGGTTTGCAATTACTGCAATTAGTGGATCAAGTTGAGCATGAAGTCCTGCATTATCAAAACCGAGGTTTCACTTATCTACCAAAACTGAAGATGACCCAGACATAAGGTTTGATAAAAAAAGACACTTCTCTCTAAGTTTTCAGGGCGTTGGAAACTAGGCACAAGCTGAACTCAACATGATAACTGCGATATCTGCTGCAGATATTGGGTTATCCTGTTAACTTTATACACTATTGTTTATTGATGGAATGCCCTCGACAAATCAGATATATTATAGTAAGTTCAATGTATAGTTTTTTCGATAATAGTGCTCAAATTAATGCTACATCAAACTTTAAGAGGGCATTTACATTGTATACTATTATTGGAGAATTAAATTTCATCCTGAAATTCACTTTTCATTATGTAAAGGGTGTAAATGAACTTTAATTTGGGAGTAGTTTAACATGTTCAACATAACATTTTTTGGTTTTGAATCAAGGTACAAGAATTTCCAAGCAGTAAGTTAAAAGGAGAGGAAGGACTTGTCGGTCCAGTTCTGCACATTTCAGGCACTCAAAATGTTACTCTCATCGCGCCTGTAACAATTAGGATTCCTCTCACCCTCTGCTGTAAAGGGAAACAAGAGTTGGCAGAGTTATGTCCTGGTGAACTTAGGATATTACACTGTGAGTCACTAGTTGAACCACATGACTGGAAAGACATCACAGATGGACTGGATGAACCGCCACTTCTTCTCGATGGGAAAGTGCAATTCAAAGTCAAGCATCTCTCTAGGTAAGTATTTCTTGTCGGCTTTATTTGAAAAATAGTGCGCAGGACTTAGAGGGAATTTAACAGTATTACAGCATACAGTCATAAATGCATCTATTTATTTTATTTAAATATAAATTAATCATTAAAATGATCACTCGAGTACGTAGACTCAAGGTTACTGTGCAATGGCCATAATCATTTCCGTTAGAGTGCTTGAGCTGTATTTGGTTTTTTCTTTTTTCTTTTTCATAGATTCCGTCCAGTCAAGTTGAGGACATCGCGTTTAAAATCTGCTTCAGACTACAATGCTTATGTAAGAAAAATTCGCCGTAGGTCGAGGCCTCAGTATGCCCAATTTTCTACTTGCTTGTGTAAGACCTCTGTTCCCGGACATTTTGGACTCAAACTTTTCTGCTATCCTCCAAGCCTGCAATATGATGTGAACCGGCGAATATCAGAGTGTGTCGTGCCCTACAAAGGCGAAGGCAGCTCTCGTAAACCAGTTTGTGAAGAGGAGAAAATTTTGGTGTCTCTTTCTCAGGCAATCATACCCCAAGGCACAGACGAGAAAAACGCCTTACAATTTGTGAGGTATAATATCGTATAGTTTATTTTTGCCCCATCAAGTACATAGGATTTAATTGAATACTTCGAGATACAGTCATGCTAGTTTTACATAGAAATGATTTATTTCTTCCATTGTAAAATTGTTTATTGTTCAATTGTTAGTTAATTATTTTTCGCTATGGCTTTTCTAGGTTTCTTATCAATCAATAGGGTCATGAAGGTATACATTTTGGTTTTGTTTCGGCGTGATTGTCTTCAAATGCTCGTTTTCAAAGATTCAGTAGGGCTCTCGTCAAATATGCTGTCGTTTTCGATTGTAAGCGTGTACTTTTCTACACAAAGACTCGGCTGGTGTAGTGTATGTTGGGTTTGTCTCATTTAAATTTCATTTTATTTTCAACAGATTCCGCGGGAACGAAGTTTATCACACAGGTGGTGAAGTTTGCTTAGGAAGTGTGAGTGTTCCAAAAGTGAAGTTTAACAACCGAAGTCAGGAACTTTTGTGCAACGTGACCATGGTATTGGCATCTCAAGTAAGTGACATTTTACGGTTCGTGGATTAGCTACTTAAATGCACTTTTAGCCCAGAGTTAATATATTACTGATGCCAACCTTACTATAGTATATGACAGTGAACTAAAAGGATTAACAACCCTGTAACGAAAGGCAGTCCAAGCTTCACATATGAAATGATCATCATGCCAAAATAGAGTCATGGCGAAAATATGAGTTTGTATGGGAATAATAACGACCGCTCTTGGGAAGTAAAACTACACTCAAATTCTCAATAAAAATATCTCATCTTATTTCCAAACTGCATTGCTTGTTGTCTCACCGCTTACCATGTTGAAAAGAAGCAATTTTAGCAAGTTCTCCTTCTCTAGGCTTCTTACTCCTAGGAATGGTATATTTTCGAGAGACACTAAATTGACAGCATGAGTTCTCGATGCACTGATATAAATGTGTTTACCCTTCCTGTAAACATTATTGCTTGCTAATATTTCTTATACGCTCAATATGAAATTTAACATGACTGGGATAACCTTTGGTGTATTCATTATATCAAAACAAATCCAGCAAATACCTAGGAAAATAAAGCGGCCACACTAGGATCCGGCCTTCCGGTCTTTTGATCAAGTTTTTTTTTAAATACCAGTAGTAATCTGGAAAGGGAGAGGTTAAATAAGCGCTGCTGAGTCGATAACAGTCTTACAAATTCGCCATCTAAAGGTTTCCGAGTAAGATAATGAGGTTATTTTAAGGCGGCACGGGCCATATAGAGGACGAATCACTGGAAACAAAAGACTGAAGAATGTCGAATAGGTAAAGAAATGTCCTGTCCACAGGACGCAGCGTATGAACATATAGGACCTTGTGATTTTTTTTATTAAGTGTACTATTTTTATTTTTCAGTTGCTTTGAAGTCACTTTCTATGCCTTTTTACTTATTTAATTTTCCTTTTTCTTATTATTAAGTAATTTTCTTTATTTCCTCATTTCTATTCACTTCATGTGCATCCGTAACATTGCGAATTTTCCTCCCTTTAGGTTGCTGTAACTGTTGATCATGAAGAAGGAAGTGACTCCCTTCGAGGTAAGTTGTTGTTTTTTTGTTGTTGGTTTCGTTGTTTTTCGAATAAATACAATTTACTAGACCAGTCATCATTGTTCTAAAATGTGCAAACTTAGAAATGCAGACTCTGTGGAATTTGAAAATGTAGTATTTAGTGATGAAGCAACGTATTTCAACGCAAAGTCATAATAACCTGCCTTACCTCATGTATTAATAAATCGGGTCGTGCCCGCCTCACGCTCAAGAGTGATGGCTTATTATCTCTGTTACGTATCAGTAAACTCAATGTATACGTTTACGGCGCGTGTGTCCTTTCTTGTAGGGAGTTGGATACTGCAAACGAGTAAAGCGCAAAAAAGCCCGGGAAAGACACAAAGAAGTGTAATTCTCCAAAACATTATTCCTTTGGCTATATCGTTAAAGTAATGGAGTAACTAGTGAGAAATCCTTTGCAACCTGCCACTGCTTTTCAAATGAAACCTTGGATCGAGATGTTTCCTTACAATAGCCTCCTTCGTCAAATTTGTCAATGCTTATTGTTACTTAAAAGAGAAATCAACAAAACCTACTACTCTAAGTTGTGAAGGCTAGGTATTACCCGGATGATCACAGTCCAGGATCACCACATCATCGTTTCCGAACCATCAATACTATAAAACTTGCATTAGTTCTCAACCCAGCCATCTTATCAACCCCATTGTTCTGCAGGTATTTCTGCCCAAAGTGTGAAACATTCAATTGTAAAGTATTCAAACGCAGAATCATTGTCATGCAGCCCTGCTGCGGCTTCTGGGAAGAGGAAACAATGTACGTAGTGCCGAGATTGAAAATGTTGCGATGGATTTTCCTTTTATTCTATTTTTTCAAGTTTGCATATTGCTGTTACACGTTTATATATGGTAAAATTTGTTTATACAGAGAGACTGGCATTACGTTCATTAGACATCCTTTACACCTCGTTATAATGCGAAGATTATAAAAGAAACGATTTAAAACTGGGCTCTCTCACTAATCCAACATCCGTGTATCCTGAAAAACTATCACCTATTCCAGCATTAGCGACTGGAGACTAGTTAGGACACGTTGTTAATGACCTCCATTTTCAAGATGCTTGTACGAGGCCAGAAATAAATAATGAGTCCGGAAAACTTTCTCAGCGTTTTTCTTTGATGGGTTGGAAAAATGGTTTCCCTGCTGCTGCAAATGTCTCCTCTCCCAGGCGTGACAGTCTTTATGGCCAACGATTCGGTATTGAATGATACCGAAAAGAGAAATCGCCTCTCGCTACAACTGCTCGCTTTTCGCCAAAGCCTTGAAGCACCCCTTTCCTAATTTTTTAATTCTCCCTCAATTGTTATTCTCAGATATCTATATGGTTAAAGATGGTAAACCATCAGATCGCGAGTTAGAAGAGCTGTCTCTGAAACTTGGAAAAAAATGGAAGGAATTGGGAAGCTGTCTGGAATTCGACGACGCTGCAATAACTAACTTGGATGAAGACAATAAGAAGTTGGCAAGGAAGGCTTATCGTATGTTATTGGCTTGGAAACAAAGAAAAGGCTTCCAAGCCACTTACACAGTTTTGTACAATGCCTTGTGTGACAAATTGGTGGAATGTAAACTTCTAGCAGAAAACTTTTGTTGTACTGAAATTGAAGGCAATGCCTCTCCTTAGTCTTATATTATAAAAAGTGAGTCGTTTCTCTACAGGGGCGTAGCTAATTCTAGCACGGTACGCACGTGCGTACTTAAAACAGTCGAAAGTAAAAAAATAAAACACGAAAGTGAAAAACAACAAAAAAGCATAAAAGAGATAATTGTTTTAAAAAAGCAGTTTGCCTCAACTCATTTAACCGTGGTTGTTTTTGTATTTTTTTTTTTAATGTATATTTTCTAAATATAATCAGATTGTCTTTAAGGTGCTGCAGTCAATGAATCGAAGAAGACGAAAAAAAATTTTACAACTTAGTCATCATTTCATATACAGTAAAAAACTTAGGCTCACAATGTAACCTCGCCTTTATTCAAGTCACCTGAGAAGGATTTGGGACTTGGGGGTTGGGGGTGGGAGGGATTCGAATAATTATGGATACCTCTTGAAAACTCCTGGTTACGCCCCTGCTCTAGTACGTCATACGTCTTTGTGAGTACTCCAAAGAGCGTTTGTATCGAGCATTCGCGCTCAGTAAGTCGTTCATTTTGTCTTGCGCTCGAAGATAAGGAGAAAATTAGCTTTAGAGTATAGATATTTACACGTATTTTTGCAATCAAGAAACGCTGGCCAAAGAACATTGAGGTCGGAATTCATTCGAATGTCCAGCACATGTTATGCACATTACCACCCTGAAGCATCTAATTTAATTCCTCACAGTTTAAAATTAGAATGCATTTTCTCCTTACTGTTCTCTATGCATTTCCTAAGGAACAGACATAAACAATTGTTTTAACAGTCAAGAGCTTCCCAAGTTGGTGATCAGTTACTTTATTCTCGTGTTCTTAATTTCTGATTCAGGACTGTAAGGAGAAAAAGATGCTAGACACTGTTTGAGTTGAATTAATCGTTTGTGGTGAGCTTGAAGCTTACCCTAACAGCGTAATTTTGCATAGAATGAGGTTCCCCTTGTCCTTGTGTGGTGAATAAGCTTATAATGGCCTCATTATAGAATAAAATTTGTAGATGCTGACCTGTCATTTTGATCTTAAAAAGTGTGAAAGGTCAAGAAAAATCAAATACACAACTCTTCCTCAGGCTTAACCCCCATGATTCTTTGTGGTTTATGGAGGTTTCGCCCCATTGAAAGTTCAACAATTGACAAGTTTACCCCTGCTACGACGAGTTCCCTTTTGTTCCCTTCAAATATGATATAGATTTATATAGCAAAGCCTAAAAGTAGAGCTCCTGTCAGTTTATTTTCCATCCCTTCAACTTACTAAAACTCCTAAGCACTGGTTGTCGTAGACTTAACGAGATGCTGAACGGAGGGACGCCATTCTCACAACTTGCAAAGCGATCAACATATCAACATGCATGCTAGTCAGCAGTATTTTCAAGCAGCTGAAGACCTTTGTTGATGTAACTAATTGTTGAACGGATTGTCCAGGATTTAGAATGTTTTCTTCAGATGTCATGTATTATTTCAGTATCGGTTGAAGTGATATTTTATTGCGCGTGTTTGTTAATTTCGGTTTAGATTGAATGAAACGACGGTAAACGCTTCGAGTTAAGATCTAGCTATCACCGGTCGATTGAAATGTTTACACTCGGGATGATTATTCAGTGAAACAATGTGCTAGAATCGTATTAGCATCTCATAAACCTCTGGATGTCGCCATTTATGACTGATTACTTCAGTGATTTTTCTCTAACGTGTCAAACTCCTCTAATAAGCGTTGAAAATTAAAAAGAAAATTCACTTTTCAACTCTTGTTTATGTTTAAATTCTCCTCTTTCAACTGCTCTGGCCAGAAATACTTCTGCTGTAACTGCATATATCAGTCTAAATGTCTCTAAACCAACCGTCCTCTATCTTGGCAACTCTAGCCACTGAAATACTAAAGTTGTCTACCATCTGTTTAATTTCTTGCACTGTGAAAGTTTGATTTTAACGAAGGCAAGCTAGAACTGGAATATATTTTTACATTACAGAAATTGATTCAGACATCAATCGAAAATGTATTAAGTTTTAAAGTTGAGTCGTTGTTGTTACTGACCTATAAGGAGGAATTTATAATTCAGAAACAATTCCGACAGCTTGTGAGAGATGGAAAATTATCAGCTGTCATTGGGAGAAAGAAATTAACAACGATTCAAGAATCAATGCTACTCCTTTCTGGTACAGCGGTGAAAAACTTATCAACTTTTCTGCAATTCCTGCAACAGAGGCAGAATTCGTGTGGGGGAGTAACACAAAAATAGTTGAAGATCGTTTTCTTTCTTCTCATTTATAAAGACACTTTTTTGAAAAAGGAACAAATCGAGGTACACCACAACTTCTTTGCGAAAAAATACGATATTGATACTTGAAAAATCTTCACTCGAACAGTCAACAAGTTTAAGTGGTTGATTCAGGCGTTATGATGCGTGATGAAGCAAAGGCATGACTGTAGAATTTCACACGGAATAACTTGTAAAATTTCAAAATGTTTTAAAACCAGTGTTAATGACTTTAAACTCAACAGATTGAAAGTTGCGTGAAATGTATTTGAATTTCACAGGGGTCGCTCCGTGAAATTTAAATGAGCCAGAACCCTCTTTTTGTAACTACTCATGTTTGTTTCAATGTGAACCTCTCCACCTGCTCACTCAAAGGCGTTTCTTCGTCTTGATTGGCTAGCATTCACTAGGTAGCTGATGGTGCAAATAACTTAATTTTCGTCGGCGGCTTAATTGCCCCAATTGACTTGTCGGATTACAAGTGTTTGTAATCGGACAGTTTGGACTTGAAACAACCAATTAGTCCACAAATTAGGCCTGTTAATAACCACTTAACATATTCGTGCAATTTGTAGTTGACACAGGTAGAATGATAATCTTAAAGCTTTATGATTAAAAACGAAGCCACGCGTATTTGTGCTCATCATTTATTTAAAATCTTGACACGCATGCGGCAGGAAACATGAGAAAAAAAAGGACAAAAAAGAGAGTGAAAACTTATGAATAAACTCAAAGTAAAGAAAAATATTTACCCTAACGGTACATAGCTTTACAAGCATTTAAAAACGACGAGGCTGCTTCTAAAGAGTGGACATAAATATTCATCTACAGGACTAAATTTATACAAAAAACATGACTAATTGCTTGACATAAATTAAGTAACAAAACACAACGATAAAAACATCGAGTTCAAGTACACAACGCAATTAATGAAACATCCAAACACTAACAGGTAATTAAAACCCAAACGCGATACGCACGGGAAACGCTGTAAAGGCGTGTGAAGGAGGAGAGCCGGTTAACGGCAAATACTGGCTACAAAGTAATAGGGAAAATGATTGAGATCGGTGCAAAAATGGTTGCGGCAAGGATGCGTTATTTCCAGAAATAGAAGGAAAGGGCGAAGTTTGCCCTAGATGGCCAATACTGAGACGGGCTCAAAACAATAGATATCAATGTCGCGATATTGTGATGAGTCGTTGATAAATTCAACAACCGGCTAAACAAAGTCAGGTGGAAAAGTTTTGTGCCACACAAGTATTTTACACCAAGTTTACTGCAAACGTGGCAATTATTCCACGGACCATATCTTTACAAAAGCTTTCTATCTACCACAACTTTGTTTCAGTTTTTTCTTTTCGGTTTTGCCTTCAGGACAGGCCAAATCCTGCTGTGAGAAGAATAAATTTCGCTACTAACTGACAAATGACAAAACTTTAAAAAAATTAACCTTTCATGAGATTTTTCTTTCTCAGGTTTCTTCAATTTGGTGTTTCCCAGAATTTTGTAAGCGTTTTTAAGAAAGCTGTACGGTCTGTTTGTTTGATTGTCCGCTAGTACTTATCACAGAGACAAGTGATTCCGAACTTCCGGTTGTAGAACATTTCATTTCCGCTTTGTTGCTCTCAACCAACTTATTACCCAGAATACATTGAGCGTTCTTTAAGATGGTGGACGAAAGAGAGTGAGTATTTACTTGAAACAGTGAGCTCAAAGGGAAAGGTTACAGGAGAATCTCTTTTGCGGATTGCAAAACAGAGGTGAGATTTTAATCGATACATGTGTTCACTACGCTGAAGTAGTACTCGTAGTTAACACAAGTAAGTGCTTTTTTATAAAGTCAGATTCAAGATTGTTCAAGACCTGGCTATTCAAATGCTGGTGCACGTCGCCGTTAGAGGTTGTAGCTAGGGATTGTTCCAGTTTATGCTTACATTTCTTTTTCTGCAGAGCATTGCATTGGTAAATAACCCAGTAGGAAAGTTATTATAAACCTAGAATTAAAAAAAAAAAAATACATCGAAGGCACTTGAGGTTTGGTTTGTTTATTTATAATTAAGCTTACATGTACATAGTGTTAAGGATTTGCATTTGTTTTTATCCACGGAAAAATAGCAATTACATGTAGCTATTGCTTAAAATGAATTCCTTAGAACAAATTTATCTTCAGGTTTTTTTAAAATTATTTTTTGTCTTGTTTTACGTTGTTGTTTCGATTCACCCTCCAGCATAATGCAACTTATGATTAAATTAATAAAGTGTAGAATGGATTCTTTTCCTCACCAATGAAATGAAAAAAAAAAGTTAAGGGAAAGTCATGTTCATTTTTGATGGCAGCTTATCAAATGATCACAGCACAATAAAGGTGTAATAAAAGTACTGTACCACTGGAGAGTAGCCACATGTCAGCTGTTAAAGCACTATGGTGGTGTGATCTCTGGGAAGATTTGTTTGCTGCTGCACTTGGGGATGACAGAGAGTAATTTAACTGTTCAATAAGTGTCTTCTTTTGAGTTTCAAACTTGGAAAAGGGTGCAATTCTGCCCCCTGATATGACTTACCTTAAAAAAATGAAGGAAACTATAAGAAATAAATGAAATGCACTGTTGCTGCCAAAAATCACATGGACAAAATTTATTTTAAATTCATACATTTTTTCATTCTATAACAATTTCATTAAGCTCTTTTGTTTTCAAGTCTGTTACTTTTATTGATTTTCTGTACACTTTTTTTTTTTGCTTAATTTATCTATGTTTATATCATTTGTATAAGTTCTTTCCTGTAAATTTTGTTTACTCTTGTTTATAGTTTAACTTTGCTGCATCATTTTTCTTCGTGACTTTAAATGGTTCTCCACTATCTTTAACCAGCCATTTCTCCTAGGATCTCATGTAACATTTGTTGGTGTCTTTTGTTCTCCTTTATTTTGTTTTCTTGTTTGTCTATTTCTGAAGCAACTTATTATTTGTAATTTTATTTTAGCAACCACTTCCTTTGTTCACCTTGCTTTGATTCTTCACTTTTTTTGTTTTGTTTGGAAGTATATTAAAGAGCATGTTTTTGTTTGGATCATTAAAATATTTTTGACTATGATCATGAGTATCTTCGGGACTGTGATTCTCACTAACCACAAAATTTGCATCTTTTCCTCTCTTTGATTTATATTTTTGGAACCAATGATGCTGCTGTTTCCTCCAGCATATCAAAATTTGCTCAGCAAGTCTCCGACATCTTGTATTCCTCTTGATAATTTTCCCCCTGACCTGCATACCTGCTTCTTGATTTATATACTGATGATAAGATATTACCTAATAAATCTGTCCTGAAGAGATGTTTGGTTGCTTACAATTCTGATTCTTTTTTGCTCAGTATACAATGAATGACAACCCAATTGGTAGCCTTTGAAAACCCATGTCTTTTGTTAGAAAAAAGAATGCTCATGCCAGAAGTTTATATTAAGAGTTATATTACAGCTTCCCTCTTTTCACACCAAATGGAGGCTATTACAGTATGTTTATTATCCTTCAAATATTTTTCAACATGCAAGAAACATTTTTATGAACATACTACTATTTATGGCTTGTCAGTGTTCTCTGAAATGATTTTATGAACAAAAAAAGCATGTTCCTTCTATAACAAAGCTTTTCATCTTGAATCAAAACTTAAACACAGAGTATTCCACATTGGATGTAATGTTTCAAAATTGAGGAATTATGAGGTATATCCTTGGATATCTCCCATTTTTAGCGAGGGGATATTCTGTCATGTGATGGGTTTAGACCATTTGCCCACCAGCAAATATATTTGTTGGATTATAATGGAATTATTGATCATGAGTAATTTTTAATAGGAGTAAGGTAGCTGAGGTATTTAAGTGTAATGTGTGGTCTTGTAATTAAGAATTTAAAATATGAAAAAAGAAGGAAAAAAACAGAGATAAAGATAAAGATAAAGATAAAGAAACTAACTTTGTTTTGATTGTTTTTAGGCTCGATCAATGTTATAGATAGCACTGTGTATAGTGTTCAATTCTGTCTAAAACTGTCTCCTCTCAGCAAACTACCTGAAATCTTCCAAGAGCTGAGAGTTGACTCACTCAACTGAAAACCTTACACAGTTTGTTTTTAGTATGGCTGAGAATATGCTGGAAATTGTTTAAATGCTCAACCAAAAATTTGTCTTCAAGTTGTCTTAGATATTTTATTTCATTTAAATGTTTTTTTTCAGGCCCTTCTTTATGGAAACTGTGTGTCCCAGAAAGACAACAGTACCAAACATGCCTGCGATAAGGAGTTTCGAGCTCTTAAAGCCTGTATGAGAAAAGCAGTAAGTTTCCTAGTCGATTGATCAGGCTCTCTTTTCTTTCTGTGTCTAATGAGCTTGGGTACCATCATGATGTTAGATTTCAAACCACAAAATCAATTATCATAACAAGATAGTCAAAGGGGGTACCAAAGTGTCCTGTTAGGGTTGGCAGCTCATGATCTTCTACCCAGTGACAGATGTTAAGAATAATTCTAGCAATCAAGAGACAAAGCACAATTTAATAACAGGAATTTATTGCCTTTAATTCTGATTATCACCTTGCAACAACCAATTACATTATCTAATTTACTAGCATAAAACCCATAACAAATCAAGCATTCTTTTCCATGTGATAAAAGTAGCTCTGGCACATCTGTTATACTGAGTGATTTACTACAAAAGTGAGCCAAGTGATTAAATCGTTAGACAAACAACTCTACTGATTGTTTCTTAAGTGTAGTTCAGTAAACCCAAGTGAATAGGGCTAAGTTGTCAATAAAGAGTGGGGTGTTAAATTAGAGGAAGCCTTGGTTTTAGGGTGCAATGCATTCTTTGCCATACTTGTCCAGAGTTTGTTTCAGATCAAACTTTGTTAATGTACTTAAACATAAGCACCTAATGACTGGCTTCAAGGGAAAAAGTGAGTTTTCTTTTCCCAAGACTCCCAAATGTTCCTGAGCTGAGGACAAAGGGGAAAATTAGGGTCAAATAAAAAATGGTTTTTGAGGTGGGAGGTATAACATCATGATTTTAAACAATTATTGCAGAATAATTTTGATTACCTACATACTTAAAAATGTACTCTCAAACTCATATACTCTCAAATTAGTCAGCTTTCATCAGAATTAATCAGGTTCATACTTTATAATGCAATGGTACTTTCCCACATTGAGAGAGGGATGGGGTTTTAAATTTCATTGTCAAATTGTTGGTGTCCTTTTTTTGTTATTTTCTCTTCGATTTTAATTACCAGTCATCAGCAAAAATAAGGGACTTGAGATAAATAAGAGACTACAGCAAGTCACTTAGACATAGGACTGTTGTGCTTAATGTCTACTTAAGTTCAAATACTACCTTTAAAATAATCTAATGATAATCATTATATACTGGAACAAAATGTTTCCTTCCTGGCTGGTCTATTGTGAATGAAGTGAAAAATAACTTATTAAGTTACTTATTATGTTACAGGTTTTCCATACCACACACTGGCCTGAAATTAAAGCTTTTAAAGATAGCTAAACAGCACTAAACTTTTTCATTGTTAAAGAAAAAAACATTAAAATTTGATGTGTCCATCACCCTCTGCAATCTAATGAATAGTCAGATTGCACAATATAATTATCTTATGGCATTTTCCAATTGGTTGAAAATATTTTAAGAAATGTGCACCAGAAATTTACAAAGAGCAGTATTTTTATGAGGTTTTGTTTATAACATATCTGCATACATAAAACAGCATAAACAGCTCTTGCATTTCATAATTTATGGTTACTCATAATTTGTCATGAAAGGTTTTCAAAAAGCAGTCTCCCTAGCTTGTGCAATTACAAAAGCTTTCTAAACATCACTCATGACTTCTAATTAGGAAATGTACTTGAGCTCATGGGATTTCCCTTACAAATACATGTGAGATTAAATTAGATTCGTAGAATTGAGCAAGAGAAAAAGAGAAATGAAATTCATCATATTTGGAAGATCGATGCTCGTGTAATTGTTCTGCCATTATACACATTTCCATCTGCAGCCTGTGCTCACATGTGCCAATTCCTGCAAGAACACACTGTCAGCTAAGGAAATCATAGAAGCACAATGATATTATAAAATCCTTAATATATACACATGCATTTTGGTATGTTTTAACCCTTTAAACTCTAACATCTTGTATATGTGCATATTCTCCATTCTTTTCTCTATGTATCTCCTAATGTTCTGACCAAGAGAATTTGTTCAATAATCAAGAGCTTTTTTTCGTTAGTAATTGTGTCCTCTATTCAGTCTCATGATAATAATGATAATTTAGGGATAATATTGCAAGGAGAAATTAGTTGCTTGTCACTATTTGGGGTTAAAGGTTTAAAGAAAGTTAATGTTTACACAGTAGAAAACCTGGTGTGCCTGTCCTTTTTTTTCCTATAGGACAAGTTGTAAGTAAAATAGGGATTCTTATCAATGAAAAATTTATTACGTATTTAATTTTTTTACTTCTCTTAAGTTTCCCTCTGGTTTGATGATGTATTTTTGTTGCAGGCAAAGAAAATTTAAGTGTAGAAACTTGAAAAGAGAGAACGACCACTCCTGTTGCAGCAAAGTTCAGAGATAGAAGACACCATAGGGGACCCACTCAATTTTTGCCTGGGATAAAAAATGTTGTAACGAGACTTTTGGGCTAGTGGAAACTTAAAAACAATGTAATGGACATCCTTGTGCTCATTTTGAATGCTATGATTTTACTAGTTTTTTAATTTGTTTTTTTTTTTTTTTTTTTAGGTACTGGGCAGTTGAGCCCATGAAGCACAGATAGATCAGTCATCGAAAAGAATACTGGGCATATGATCATAAAAAAGTCAAGTTCTAACTTAGTTTGATGGCTTGTTATTGAACTTGTGTATTCTAATGATGTCGCTTGTTAATTGTCATCTGAAATCCGCAAGTTTTGATATTTCTACCTCAGTGTCCCCATCCTCTGTCCCTGAGATGTCAAATTGGCAGTTGCGCTGTGTGATGCTGATAAGGATTTGTTATATCCTATTGTGGCTCTCTTTTCCAAGCTTTTGAAAAGAGTATCTAATAAACTAAAAATTCCCATGGCTCATTTCACCTCAGTTGGATTTTGTAAGAGAAAGATATACAATGCCCCACTCACAGCCTACCACACCACGGAAAGCCCAAGCTTTAACATTAACACTTTGTTAGTATATAAATACTGCAAAGATATAAACATTGTAAACTGCTGCTCGTATTGTGTTCACAAGCCCCTTCGGACATAGAGCCCTCCGTTTATAGGCCCTCTCGGATACAGGCCCCTTTGTTTACAAGCTCTTCCTAAACCTCTGACAAAGTTGCATAGTCGCTGAGCTTATAATCGCTAGATTTCGGTATATTTGTGTTGTGGATCATAAAGGATTGGAATAGTCACATTCTCAACTGAAAGTTTGATACCGTTTTCATTGAAAACAAAGATAACACAGCTTTTTTTCGAATTTTCAAGGCTGTTTTGCGGCTGATTAGCTCGCTGTTGAGAGAGGCAAGAGAGGGAACTGAAAGCTACCTATGCGGCCGTAGATCAGCTTAAAAAAACTTACAAAATTCAAACGAACAAACAATATAGAGGGTAGTAAAGTTATTTGTTGAACAGTGTTTCAAATTTCTGGGCCAAGTATGCAACAGTTTGTTCTCAGACAAATCCTCATATTTCGTTCGTCGGCTAAAATAATCATCATATTTGCATAGTTTTAACGGCTTACAGTACTTCCGAGCTTGGGCTGCCTGTGGGCTCAGTCACGCATTCAGCGTAGAACTTAAAAACAAGAAAAGAGTGAAATTACCAAAAATGCGCCATTTATTTTTGATGGATGGGGAGGGGGCAGGGTTGATTGAAATGAGCGAAAAAGCTGCCGTAGGATCAGGAACTTAAACTCGCCCGGTTCTCGCTCGTCTCCAATCCACTGACTCAGAGTCTCGAGCAGGTTTCTTATTTTTGGAAAATTTGTCGGTTGAACTTATCTTCGGAGATTCATGAAAATAACAACGATGTAACCAAGATAAACACAAGGAAATACATTTACCTACTGAATAACAATAGGGGTCAGAGGAATGTAACCGTAAAGTGAGACAAAGACCTCATCAAGTAATCGCGTGACAGTAAGAAAATTTGATATCCATTGTCATAGTCAAGTGAATATTTTTATTGTGCGAATGTAACGATTACACATTCAAATTCTAGGAAACAAACGAAGCGATGAATCGATCGTCATTCGTCTCCCGCCTCTCGTCTCGTCGAATTTCTCGTTTGTAAAAGTACTGTACAGTTATCTACAAATCAGTTAGTTTTACACCTCAGCCGAAGGAAAGGAACTGTAGCTGTGGATGAATTTTCCCAAGCGATTTGAGTAACAGATTGGTTGAATCCTTACCTCTGTGTTCCAGGTAAGACTTAGAGCAGCGGTTTGGAAGATGTTTTGATGACAGTCGTTGTTTGTAGTACCCTCAATTGCAGAGATGCCCGAACAACCTGCTTCAGTATAACTATCATCGTGTATACAGTCGTTTGTGATTCTGATAAATAGCGAAAGCGAAGCAAGATCAAGGTTAATAGAATCTGAATAAAACGTAGATGTTGGATAAACATTCGAGCACACGGTCAGTAGCTTTCGTTTTCTCGGAAATGTTGATGAGAAAATTCAGAACGCTTAAACTACTGTCAAAACATTTGGAAAGAGACGCACTCGGGAAAAATTCGGCTCGGGGGCTCGGGAGCTCGGTATGCTTGCATGTGAACCATTTTCAGAGCAAACTAAGAGTGTCGTGAACTCAAGGAAGCAAGCTGTGAAATGTTGATCAAGAGGTTGTAGTATTTCCGTAGGTTGCTTGTCTTCATAAATCTACCGCTTTAATCTGTCTCTTATCGGCTGTTAATCATGTCTAACGCAGCTAAGTGTGTTTCACATTGTGCAGACGTTCGTAATTTGATTTTAACGTTTATACAGTCACATTGACTCTTAATGAAGAGTTTACGCATTAACTTGGTGTTAAAAATATTTCACCATGTTTACTGTTATAGCAATGGGTAAATAAAATCTAAGGTTGCTGAGTAAAACTTCCAAATCACCGCAATCGAGAGGGCATCCCTCTTTCTGTCTCTTGAATATTGATTGTGTGAAATCCAAGTCATGAGTTTCATTTTCACTTTCACTTAACGAAGAGAAATTCCCTCTACTTCCGGTCGCTTTCAGCAAGGAATTATTTTCCCTTTTTATACCAAACGTCTATTCAGATTGAGTCGCAGCTAAATTCTTTAATTTGAACTTAAGATTGTCATGCAAGACATAAATTATCACGGAAAGAAGCTCATTAGAGATTAAGGTGTGTAAAGAAACCTCCGATTTTTTCTTTTGTATTGTGGCTTGTTTAACTTCAACTTCAACTGATAAGTTTGGAAAATGAACTGATTGCTGAAGCGCTCGGGGAAGACAAATAATATTTTCTTTTGTGTTCTTTTTTAGCTATGGAGGTTCCTCAAGGCCAGACAGATCAAGATCGTGAACAAGACAGCTCTCCAGGTTTGAAAACACTGAATATGAACATTAGCACAATTCTGCAATGCGATCTTTCATGCTTAGAGTAGAACTACCACATATTTGAAAGTTCACTGTAAATATTGATCATGACCTTAAATTTTGTTTGAAAGTAAAATTAGTACAACGACATGAGGATGGAGGAACATGAAACTTAATCGTGCTGAAAATATTACGTGGCTTTCAGAGCTGTTAATTAGAACCTAACCGGAAAAAAAACTGCGGGCTAGTCTGCTATCTTTTGGTGGATATTTTCACCTCATTTTGCTTAAAGAGATGTATCACAAGCCAGGAACAGGGTTATACCCCATTCAAAACAAAGCTTAAGAGTGTGTCCACGAGAGCACCAGACAGTCGTGCTACATACCGTCTCATCGATTTCAGTGAAATTTGGCCAGTTTAAAGGATCTACCCCAAAACTCAAAAAGACAAATTGGTTTCTGTTTTGGTTTTTTCCGGGGAGAGATAGACAACCCCCCCCCCTCGGTTTTTCTTGGTTTTTACCAGGGAAATCGCTTCAAAATAGGTAAAATGTATGAAGCTTTCACTGCCATGGTATTTAACCAATTACTCTGAGGGTTTGCACACATATTATTACATCCTTATTACAGAACTCCGCCAAACTAACTGTTGCGTGACCCGTAGACTTTCCGTAGGAATTACTCAAGCGCGTTGTTCATGCTGTCTGCTAGATAAAAACTTCAGAATAATCTGCAGATCTCTATGATTATTTGCTTCCTTCTCTCGTAAAATACCGTATTTTTTTAAAGCATTTTATGACACATATAAATCCACATCTCTCTCGATCGAGTGTTGCCAGCGTTTGATTGCGTGACTAGTAAAATTTATTAATCATTAACTAAAATAAAATAATAATTAGAAAAATATCTCAGTGAATTTAAGGGAAGTATTAAAGGAAAAAGAACTGTAGCCCTCATTCATTAAAAACCCCGAATAAAAGTGAAATAAATGTGATTTTATTGAACGTTTTTATGAAAGCTCATAGCAAGATCTAAATTTCTGTTAAGTTCGAATGTGATTTTTTCCTTGTAATCTGTAATAAGTCTAGTAATAAGTCTAGTCGTCAACGCTTCATTCATAGTTTGACCTTTAAGCTGTCGACTGAAGTAACGCAATCGTATCGTTTTGCCGTAATAAATGACTTTTGAAAATGTTTTAAAGATCTATTAATTAAATTAATTTTGCATGACCGTTACACACATTTGCTCGCGGGTATCGCGCAAAATTATTCAACCTAGTTTACTCAACATTTTGCGTCGATGAACAAGATAATTTCTCAAATCACCGCTCAAATTTACAGCTGATAATCCTGTAGCATGTCCCAAGTTAGAGGAATGATGCATCTTATGCACTTATCAGCGGCCATCCCGGGGGGGTTGACCCCAGGGACATACTGGGGAATAGCGCGGGATTTGCTGACTTTTGTCGCCAATTTTTGGCCCCGGATGGGGGTATTGGACCGCTTTTGCACTTCCGAGGCAAGATTCTCGGGGAAAGACCCGCGGGATTTGTAACATCGCCGCTACCTTGAAAATGAAAGATCTGGACCGGGGGGGGGGGCTGGGTATTACCGTTGAACGGCTTCCAAAATGGCGACGGAGAAAAAGGTAAGTGTGTCTTACGTTTCTCTCGTAAATCTGTCCCCTTTTGTCGGTCATCCTTCCCTAACATAGCGAAAACATTTTTCGCAAGAAATCTGTGATCTCTTTCATGCTAATCTTTTGATGATTAGGTGTTGAATATTTATATTGCCATCTGTTTGAATTATTCATATTTTGCTAACTATATATGTTATTGTTAAACTTTTATTAAAAATTATGCAGGAAATTACGATACAATTTGGAATTCCTTTCAAATTATGTTCTCCGGGGGAGGGACAGTAGAAGCTTTTTGTGGAAGAATATTGGCCCTGGATAGGTGGAATTTGCAAATGTCTTGGTGCAAATGCCCGGGGGTTCTCCTGGGTCAACCCCACGGGATGGCCGCTGATAAGTGCATTATCTCAGAAAATTCCCAATGATTATAAATTCATTCTTAAACCAACAACACCAAATTTGGCTTACCTTTAACAATTACTTCCCTCTCAAGAACGCCATCTCCACCAGTAACATGTGAGACGAAAAGATATATGATACACTCCCCATAGATCAAGTGTCAGGGGATTAACTTGATTCACTTGAGTCGATAGTCGTCAGTACCGCAAAGTAGTTTCCTTTGCGGAATGTCGGTCAGCCCTATAGTTCTTTTTCCTTTAGCATTTTCCATAAAATTCACCTTAATATTTTTCTTAGCTAATCAATTATTTTTATTTTAGTTAATGATTGATTTCTTTTTTCGCTTTTCACTCGTGGTCATTCGTGGTGACTCGTGGTGACTCGTGGTCACGCGTGGTCACTTGGGGTGTACTTTTAGACATGATCATCGGCATCTAAAGTTGGAGTAGCTAAAAATATGTGAGGCGAGTTGCGTAAATGGACGCCATGGGACAAATATTTCAAATATCACGATTTCCCGACACATCCTTTGTCATGACTATGAAAGCGATCTTCGCAGTAATGAACACTACTTAAGAAGTAGTGAAAAGAAGTGATAGATCGCTTTCATATTCACGTCTTTAACCGCAGTTCAAATATATGACTTCCATATATTCACAACCGTTTATACATCCGTTATCATTATTCCTTGAATGTTTTGGTGAAATTTGACCAAAATCGGACAAATCTATGTACCCAATAAATTCGCTCAAATTTGTCATATTCCTCCTGAAATCAAACTCGAGATTTTAGCTCATAGAGGTTCGCAAGCAACATCTCCCTACGGCAGGAGATTATCTCGCCTCCTGAAACCGAAAACAATGGGACAACTGCACCTCCTGGCGTCAATGACGATGGATCAAGGTTCTCGATCGCTCGGTGGAGCGTCGAGGAGGGCGACACAATAATGAGCAAAGTTGCCAAAGGCAAAGAAAACCCGCGGTAAAAATGGAGAAGCCGGAAAATGTGCTGAGGAGCAAGACAAAAAATCGACAGAGAGCTTTTAAAATTACGACTCGAGGCGATTGTTGATGTCTTTGTATCCAGGCTTCACTAAAGAAAAGGAAACCTCGTTTTTAACTTTATGTATGGCAAAGTTTGGTTGGACGGCGACTTTTTTGTTCGAAATATGGACGCCGGCGTGGAGCTCCGACAGTACATGTCTCTTTTACAAAGGATTTTTTTTCTTTTCTTTAAAGAATGGTACTCTTTCCTTCTTCTTTGAGCCTTTTTTTTTTTTTTTTTTTCACCAAGGACTTTTTCCCGCTCTTGATTTTTCCGTAAGCAAAGATTTTTCCACAAGCAAAGAGCTTCTACGAGTGATTTTTTAAAGAGCGCGATGTAAACAAGATATTAGAATTAGAATTACAAGATAGAATTACATGTAAATGAAAATCGAGCCTCAACGTGAGCGGTTGCCGCGAAACTCCCTCAGGGGATTCGCCCAGGTCCGAGATTATGAAACCTTCCTAATTTGTTAACTTTCATTTGAAAATGCGCTTTTTAAATAAATCGGTTGCTTTTTCGGTATTATTTTATGGAAACTTAATGTTGAATATTTGAATTCAGTGTAATCAAATAAAACAAAATCGATTTTTTCGACCTCTGAAGGTGGAAATTCCCTCTGCCCCCGGTCGCTCGCAGCTAGGAATTTTCACTTTTTCCGTGGTATGCGTATGGCATACCATGGTGAAAACCCAGCTGTGTTTCTTTTTCATTGCATGGACAAATTGCAAAGCTAGTCAATAGGAATACGTAAAATCTTATCGATTTTCATCTTATGTAAATATTGGCGGCTGGACTGATCAGAAGCGGACGAAAATAATTTTCTAACAAAAGAAAACCTATGGAAATCATTTCCACATATCGATAATTTCACTCAATCAAAAAACTAGGTCATGTTAAGTACGTTCTGAGGTATTTTCTTTCCGAGGTAGAAAACTTATCAGATACAAGCCGGAGAAAACCGTGTGAACAAAGATCATTGCGTTACAATGCAAATATATATTGAGGATTGGAGAATGGTGGAGTTTGGATTGTGAAGGCGAGGAAAGATTTGGATTCCAGCAGCTAAATTTAACGAATTCTGCAAACGTAAATTCGATAAACGCAGATTGCTATTTTTTGCTGTTTTTGTCGGCTGTATATAGCTTAATAGGGACCTTTAGCACCAAGAGTTTTCATAGCGGCGGCGACGTCGGTGGACGAAAGAGACTGGGGCGAGGACGGCGTTGTTCCCGCCAAAATATAAACCTTTAGCAGCCTCCATTTTCCGACGGCAACTTGCCGAGTTCTTTGAAAATGATTAAATTTAAGACTTGTCGAGAGATTCTTTTGCTTAGCTATGCAGACAACAACATTTCGAACGAAGAATTTGTTCCATTATACGACTGTTATCGTTCAAAAAATCCAGATTTCGGCTATCAATTGTATGATGTTTTCGATCTAGAAAACATGAATTCAACTGACTGCAAGGCCGAATTTCGTGTGGAAAAGGCAGACCTTCCTCGCCTTGCAGATGCCTTACATATTCTCGCAGTGTTCCATTGCAAACAAAGAAGCATTTGTGATGGTTTGGAGGGACTGTGTGTGCTGCTGAGACGAACAAGTTATCCCTGCAGATTCAGCGATATGATTCAACCTTTTCCAAGACCGGTTTCTGTTTTGAGTTTAATTACAAATGAAGTCATGGATTTTATTTATGACAATCACTGTCATCTCGTAACAGAGTGGAATAGAGATGTACTAAGCTCAGTTGCTCTTCAACGGTATTCTGAAACCATTTCAAGGAAAGGATCTCTAAATAACTGCTTCGGTTTCATAGATGGGACGGTCCGACCAATCTCCAGACCTGGGAATGGACAGAGGATTGTGTATAATGGACACAAACGTGTTCATGGACTAAAATTTCAGTCCATTGCCTTACTGAATGGACTTAAAGGAAACATCTTTGGGCCAGTAGGTAAGAACTTAAACATTTTCACTGAATCTTAATAAGATTAATTACAATGTTATTCATATGGGTTCCCAAGACTTTTTATGAACTTTTGTTTCAGAGGGACGAAAACATGACGCGGGTATGCTCGCTGACTCTGGGCTTCTGAACAACATGGGGAACTTCTCCTTTTCCCCAGCTGGCCAACCTATGTGCGTTTATGGCGATCCGGCTTATCCCCTCCGGATTCATCTTCAGGCGCCATATCGCCAGGGACGTCTAACCCAACAAATGGAAGATTATAATAAAGCAATGAGTGCAGTGCGAGTGTCCGTGGAATGGCTTTTCGGGGACATAATTAATTCCTTTAAGTTTTTAGATTACAAGAAAAATTTAATGATACGTCTAAGCAGCGTAGGAGAAATGTATTTTGTGCTTTACTTTGAAATGCCATAACTTGTTTATATGGTAATCAGACGTCTGAGTTTTTCGACCCGGAGCCCCCTACTCTAGAGGAGTATTTCCAGTAATCAGATTTAAAAGCAAACAAAATAAACATTGAAAACATTTATTCTTCAAAGTATGTATACTTGTGAACATGGGGCTTCCAATTTATATGATTAGTCCAAGATACAACCTTTAAAAGTTCTGAAATACATGTAAACGTTAAGCTTAAATCTTATACAACAACAACATATGTTTTAAATAAAAACATTTTGATAGCTGATTAGTTATCTAGTAGCTTTTGCACAACAGTCAAAAGTACAGTATTCATTTAGTGCTGCAGAAGGATCATAGCTTTCATCATTTGCTGTTGACTTTCCTGTTTCTATTGTCTTGCACGTAACTCCTGTTGTCTAATTTCGCCGTCAGTCGCTGCTTTCTCTCGCAAAAAGTCGACCAGTGGTTCTGCACGTCTCGACTTACGACGTTTTGGAGAAGCTCCACCTTCGTCTGAATTGCGTTTCTTGGTCTCTTTAAGGCTCTCCATCGCTTTTTTCCTGATATCTTCCGCAGTCTCGTTGTCCTTGAGTTGCTGTTTCAATGCTGATTCAGCCTTTGCTTGTATGGCATCTCTCTCGACTAACTCCTCGATCAGTGATTCCTTTTCCATTAACTCTTCCACAGAAATCCCACTTGCCTTCTTTTCCTCGCTCATCTTTTTGCTGAACTTTTTTCGGAAGGCTCCACCGCTCTCGTACAGCTTTTTATCCTTCAACTGGAATTTTGGAGAGTGGATTTCATTCAGATGATCGACTATCGCTTCCCAAGCCAGTCCACGAGCGGGACTTCCTTTCTTTGCTCCAAAACATTTCTTGCTAGCATTTCTCTCAGAAAAAGCACGTCATGTTCCTCGCTCCACTCCTTCGGCCTACAGTGAAACAACGGGATAGATAAGAATGAAGAATCAAAGCAGCTAAAAACCGTGGCCAAGTAATTTTACTCACTTGGATTTTTGCACTCGATCATTAGATGCCCCCATAGTCAGTCTGAGTCTACAGCTGTCCTTTTAAAATGCAATGAATAAAATATGTTTTATGCCAAAAGCTATTCAAGTAAATTACCAGGTGTTCTCTTGAGTTGTAAAAACTAAAAGGCCAGAAAAAAAACGATTATAGGCAGACAAAAGCCTCGTATCTACTCACGTTTTCCACATACCGTGAAAACAAGCCTTTTGAGGTCGGCGCCGAGCCTAGACGACTTCGCACCAAATGTGCGACCTCAAACGAAAGTAAAACTTCACTTCCGGGCGCCATCGCCGTCCTGAAAAGTCTCTTTGCTAAAGGTCCCTAATTATTCTGCGGAGTTGGATAGTTACAAGGCGGAGTGCGCACTCTGATTGCGTTGCATCATGGTCGTAAAACGAAAAGCGAGTCATTTACATCCTGTCGCGGTCGAGTGAACATCTCTGGTGGCAGCAAGATAGCGCGAATAAACGTGGAATGTAATGGGGATTCACTGCCTGTTGCCATTCTTTCGAAAGTTAAAAAGTGTTGGCAGGCCTGTGCGACTCCTATTATTCCTCCGTGACAAATTCGTTGTTAGAAGGCAACTGAAGAGATTCAGAAAGAATCGAAACTGTGGCCTTGCCCAAGAATCTATTCGTTTCAGTTACATTCACAGCCGACGGCTGTGTGAATAATATCAAATTCGCGAGTTATTTAACAGGGAATCAACCCTTGACATGCAAACTCATTACAAAGAGACAGCTACCTTCTTATACACGCACTATTTTTCATGTTATGCACTTAAAGGCGTAAATACGGGATTCGCAAAAGGAGAAGCGTTACGCCTTTTAAGACCAAATTCGTCACGCTCAACGTTTAATAAAAAAACATACAGATTTTCAAATATGCTAAAAATAATATAGAATACTTAAAATAAGGTTTTGAAAACCGTATCTCTGAAGTTATCTTCCGCGGTAGAGAAAGTACTCTCGAAAACAAAGAAAGTAGGACGTACACATGAAAATATTACCTTTTGTAACAATCTCATTCGGCTTTGCCAAACCTCAAGAACATACAGACAGGGAAATTACACCTTAAAACTAACCCTTATAATCACATCGGAAAGGAAAGTCATTAAAAGATATCTTAATAACAGCTAAGTTTTCAAGGCAGAAGATTTAAAAGCGCAAGCGAATGACAGGAGTCTTACAAGTCTATTAACACCTTTTCACGGTCGACTGCATTTTGCCTGCCGGCTTACCCGGCGTCGCCGTGTGCATTGTAGAGTTATTTAATGGTCAAGTGACTTCTGTCATCGCTCTAATTCAACTGTCCTTCATTCAATGATCAAGATAGTAGAGTCACCGTACAACACTCGCGATTAGTCAATTTGCTTCTACCTAGGAAAGTAGATTTACGACACAATTGAGCATACAATAGTAACGCTGTGTAACGCAACAATAGGCTTTTTCTTGGTCATAATCGGTCTCAAACACTAGCACTTAAAATGCGCGAAACACATGTACCGTTTGAAAGCATTTAGTCAGAGCTGTTAAAGAAGGATCAAAGCGGCCATCCAAATCTTTGAAAGGCTCCAAACTACGACGTACATCAAATTTGACCTTCTCGAAAACTGGTCTCAAATTACATACTTGAGAACTATAGAATACGCGACAAATACGTACAAAAATACTTTTACACCTTCAGAATAAATCAGGTTATATTTACTTATGGTGAAAAGAAAAATAAGCGGCCTAACTTTTACAGAATGTTTAGTCAAAATCTGCCGATTTCTGCCACTTTCACCGCCATATTGAAAACGAAGCTACCCGGCAATGCAAAGCAATCGGAGTGCGCACACTGCCTGGATGGTTACCATAATTGTGGATCTCTTCGTGATATTCCAGAACCTTGGCTTTTGAAATAAGAGCAACCTTGCTTTGCAGTAAGACCTGTTACTACAAGTTCACAACCATGTTTCATCATGCACGAGTTGGCCATGATTCTTTGATTAGATAGAGGAGACAGTTGAATTTATTTGTTATGCTGTGGTGTTTTAATCGATTTCTTTCTTACCACAAACTTACCTACAAATCGCTAGGAAATAACTTAGTACCGTCTTTCAGTTGTATTAAAGTGTATACGGCCTGTTTTCGTACTTATTGACGTTTTTGATAAACAAATCACGGCTCAAAGGAGAGAAGTCTGTAAGCGGGGATGGAAACTGTTTTTACCGAGCTGTTGCTTTTAGGAGGGATGAAACAGGCGCTGAGAAACACGAGGAGATTAGGAGGTGGAGTGGCAGTTTGTTTCAGAAAAAGGTTTTTGAGCTGCGACTCTTCGCCATTTTCAAATACAAAAACAGTCACGGTTTCTTCAACACTAAAATTTTCTACAGTGGTTTCTTCGGCTGATCTAAATGACTAATCATGGTACACTGTAACTGCACAATTTCTTTCAATGCTACACTTAATAGCTCCCAGGAATCGAACGGAATCACCTTTAGGTGTCTTACTATACTTACGTCTATTTAAATTAAGCCGCAGCTTAATTCTTTAAATTGAACATAAGATTGTCAGTTGGGATTAAGGTGCGCGTGGATTTTTTCCTTTGCATTGTGGCTTGTTTAACTTGATAAATTAAGAAAATGAACTGATCCGGCTGAAGCGCTTGGGGAAGATAAATAATATTTTCCTTTATGTTCTTTTTTAGCTATGGAGGTTCCGCAAGGCGAGACAGATCGAGATCGTGAACAAGAGAGCTCTCCAGGTTTGAAAACACTGAATATGAACACTAACACTATTCCACAATGACACCTTTCATGCTCGGAGTAGAGCTACATATTTGCAAGTTAACTTAAAATATTGATCATGGCCTTAAATTTCGTTTGAAAGTAAAATTTAGTACAACGACGTGAAGATGGATAAACAAGAACCTTAATCATGCTGCAAATATTGCGTGGCTTTTAGAGCTGTTAGTTAAAGTCTCACCAGAATAAATTGCGGGCTAGTCTGCCATCTTCTGGTAGATACTTTCACCTCGTTTTGCTTAAAGCGATGCATCATTAGCCAGTGACAGGGTTATACCCCATTCAAAACAACACTTAAACATGTTTTTTTTTGTCAGACACAGCTTAAAATATTCAGTTTCTTCATAGGAGCTGCTTAAACCAATGTTTGTCGGCTTCAAATATAGCACAAATTGAATCCCATGGACAATTCAGCTTTTTGGTTCACTGTTTCTGATTTTCCGTTTAAGCCCGGTCCAAACGAAGTTTATTTTGCGACGCAAACTTTCTCTGTTACCACAAGAATATACAAAGGTATTGAAAGACTTGGTACTTCTCTGTAATGTTCATCGGCCGGACTGAGTAAGTCCGAGTTCTCGCGGCTCAGTGACCTGATACCGAAATTGCAGCGCGAAGATGAAGCTCGGTGCGATGTCGCTCTCATCGATCTTAAAGAATTAAGGTATGTTTCTTCTTGGAGGGGGGTGGCTGGGGAATTTTGGTATTTTTTCCAAAAAAAAGTGTTGGCCCTCCCTGGCCTTTTAATAGAAAAAAAACTCCTGACCCCCCACCTTAAGGTGACTGACAAAAGTGCGACACTCCCCTCACTAATTCGTGGTATGTTCCATGCCGTAGTTCAGAACGTTTCGCTTGTGAACGCAAAATGTTTGAATGTAAATATATCTCGATATTAAATGTGTGTGAGGTGAAACAAGAAATTGCGAACATTCATTGTGGGATATTAACGTTGTATAGCTGAAGTTTGAATACGGAAGTATAAACTTTGAGACTTTGTAAGTCCTTCTCCAGGCACGCAAACTCCACGAACCAATCCCGATTACACCAAACTTCCCGACTTTCACCTCCTCCACGTACGAAAACATCTACGAGTGGCCGCAAACCTGATGATTATCAGCCTTGAGCTCAAATAAAACAGATGTTTCAAAAGGGTAAGCTCAAAGCAGGGGATAAAAAGGCAATCAAAGAGTTTTCTGAAAAGTACATTGTCTCAGAAAAGCTTGTTGCAGATTATATTGAGCATCTAACTGACATTGAAATGAGAAAAGATAAGCGGCGAACAGATAATGAAAGGAAGTGTGCCGAAATAAAGAAACAGGGCTACAATGACATTGACTAGGAAGATCTCTATCACAGAAACCAGTCGCCATCCCTTAGAGTAGGTAAACGTGAACTTTATTGCATTTAAAGGAAAGAAAGATGAGAGAGTTAGGGTGGTGAGGCACATATTGGCAGTAAGATTTTGACTTTTATTGTGGAGGACAGTCAGAACAACTTTCAGCCAGCCTCTGACTCAAATTCAGAGTCTGACAGTGACTGGGTAGAGCGCATTGTTGGATCTAGTAGAAACTCGGCCAGCGGATAGTCAACAGGAGCAAGAGGCTGAAGAAACGATACCTGAGTCTAGTACGCCTTTGCACACAGAAATGGCACAAAACTTCATATTCGACTTACAGTCACTCCGATCTTGCTTTCAAAATAAGCGCCCCTTAGCCTCAGCTTGGTACTAATAATTAGTTACCAGACTATGTCTTAAAAACAATTTGAAATTAGCCTACATCACCACTACATCAGAAATAGAAATCACTGTATGAGAGTGAAGAACTGTCATGCGATATATATATATATATGTTATTTGCCGGCTAGGAGGTCCGTGAAAAACTGAGGTCACATTTTTTCACCATAAGGACCGACCGGCCGGTAAATAACATAGTTAATTTTTTTGAAACTTGACGAAATTCTTTCCGAAAGAACCCGAATGATTTAGGGCTGTAAATACGGCAAGATCTTCTATAAACTGAACAGTTTTTGAGCGAGTAAATGGTAGTTAAAATAGAGATGATGCAAATTCAAGAGAAATGTCTTAGCGAAACATTTTCATTACCGTAGCGATAATTTAAAAGGCTTCCAAACAAACTTTGAAACATTATTTTTACAAGTATCTGTCACAATCTGACACCTGTCAATTAGAGAGCGCGTAAGTAAAAAAAGCGTAAGAACATTTGAAAAACAACGGAACTAGTTTGGCAAGGACTTTCACGACAATGTTTTCTTCAAAAACAGTCAATGATCTAACGGAAAGTATTATTCACTCTCATCGACGATTCATTCACGTACGAAGATTTATCTCTGTTTATTAAGTGAACGGCGAGTAAAGTAATTGTGAGTAAATTCAATTTTTTTATTTTGAAGTTGTGAGAGTTTGCTCATTTGTTTGCTGCAATGGCGTGTGTAAATCTGGTCTTTCCTTCACAAAAACTAAATTCGAATGGCACATTCCAACGAGACACAAGGGGATTTAATGCGGTCTTTTCTCAAAAAATTCCTTCAGTTTCTGTTGTGCAATTTACGGTACAAATGTTCAGATAGAACGGACTTGGACAGACTCACCGAGAGCGTATATTTGTTGTAGAACTTAAATTAAAACTTCGCTCGCTCTTTCACTGCGAAAAAATTGCTTGAGAAAATTCAGGTATTAAATGAATGAAAGTTCCATCGTACAGTTTAACTGTAACCAAATACCTCATGTTTTAACTTTCTAGGTACTTTTTGTGAACGATTAAAATTAATTGCAGACGGGTTTTAGGCCGCTTGTCAACCAACGTAATGACACTATTGTTCATACAAATTCATTCTGAAACCAATATTTTTCTGTCAACCAAAGTGATTTGAGTGAGAGAAAAGAGAGGATTAATAAGTTATTCATCGGCTTGAGTTAATGACCGAAGTGTTTGCTTAAAAATAATGCCCAGCCGGAAAAACAAGATACGTTTATGAAAAATGGCAACGAAAGTTGGGATGTACTTAGCGACTCACGAAAGCGTTACCGTGGCCCGTGGGCAGAGATAGGAAAATACTGGCCGGGTAAGGAACCAATCAAATTGCAAGATTCGTTACCGTGCCCTCTAAAAAAAAAATAATTTAAATTACCCATCGAGAATGATAAAACCTTAATCGAGAAAAAGACTGATGTAGCAAGATACTGAGAATTAAATATTAACTGTTGAGAATGAGAAATTGTTGCGTGAGAAAAAGAAATCACTATGCGAGATTATCGATTACTTTTTCTGAGCCGGTGAACAACAGCTAGTAAGCGGAATATTTCTCTCAAAATGGCGGAGCAACTTAGTGCAGAATACTTTACAAAGTTTGTTGATTCTCTAAAGAGCACCACTGAAAGGGACTTTCGTTTATCACGCATTGTTCATGTAGGATTAGAAATCTGTGCCAGGAAGCTTTAGGAATACACAACAATGCTTATCGCCATATCACTGTCTCAAAATTCCTCTTCAAACCTGTTTGAGCTGTTAGAATTGTCTTTAGTCGTCTTATTAAGAAAGACGTCAGATATTTTAAATGTATCATGCCTTTGTCTAAAGGAAAAAATTCCATTGGCATTCTCTGCAAGTTCAGGAGGGAGACCGGCGTACATTATTACAAAGGAAATGATCGAGCAACTGCGTGAGACTAGTTTAAACTGGATAAGTATAGGAACATGCCTTGGAATCTCCAACCACAGGCAGCCCAAGCTCCAGCTGTGAGTTGATCATCTTGCGAAATAGCAGTCATGGCGAAATTATAAGAGTTTATATGGGAATATTTACGACCGCTGTTGGGAATAAAAAAATACAGTCAAATTCTCAATAAAAATACCTCACTTTACTTCCACAGTGCATCGCCTGTTATCTGACCACTTACTATGTTTTCTAGGTTTACTATACAAGAACGGCTTGTCTAATGTTGCAAACCTAGAAATGGATAACTTGCTAAAATGGGTTCTTTTAAAAATAGGAAGCCGTCAGATAACAAGCGCTGCACTTTCATGTTACAGGCAGTCTAAAATGTGGGGCTAATGCACAAATTGGCAGACATTTGGAATTGATTATGATGGTTGACTTTGATAATGACTGATATTGAAACAGAAAACAATGTTTATTGTGCCAGGGTCACACAGTCAGCTTACAGTAATAACACAATAGGATTGACCCTCTCTCTGAGAATGGAAACAATGGAATTAAGCACTTTCTGAACACTGTGACGATCATTGAAAGTTTCAATATTGAATTTAACATTTTTCAGCGTCTAATAAAAATTATTTTGATATTTCCTTTGATGATAATGGAAGTACTTGTACATGATCATTGTTATCCCTCCCTCACATAGGAAAGTTTAATGCAGACACTGTGTTAATTACAACATAAAACATTGTGAAGATCAACTAGTGAATAAGACTGAAGTTATGCTGTTGCGTTCGAAGCTTGTATAATGAAATGGTAATAATTTTTTTTCAATAGTTTCAAAATTGCACTGAACACTAAGAGAGGATGAAAATTTTCATGCTTCACGATTTGTCTGGAGGTATAAAATGAAATTAATGAAATTTTTTAACGGCTGTCACCAGTATAACTGACCCTTAATGATAACTTCAAGTATGACTCCTGAATTTTGATGTAATCTTGATGGATGCTGTTATTTTCACTGATTTATCATCGAACCATTTTCACTTTTGTAGATGCATTTATTTGGTGGTGTAAGTAGTCCACTGAAATCAGTGTAGTATTTAGTGCAATTTAAAATTCAGGCATTGATCTCCTAGAAGACACGTAATGGTAGTAAAAGCGACATGTCACCTTTTACCCCGAGTTTTCGCATTCCAAGGGGCTGACAATTAAAATCTTGTTATGTTATGACCACTTACACTTACTACTTAAAGTCTTAGTGATATTAGAGATCAGCTGATAAAATTTTAATTTAGAGTTTGTAGTCATGAAACTTGCATATTTTATATCCCTCTCGAAAGGCTTTCTAACTTGTAACCAAACTAACTGTCAGTGACAACTGTAATGACATTTGAGTAGATATAAATTTGTGACCTAATTCTTTTTTCTTTCGGAAAGTTTAGAAAACGCCATCAACAGTAACTTGTATTCTGTGTTAAAAAAAAGCCTTATATCAGTAATGTGAAAATGTTATGCATAACATAAAAAATTGTAAAAACTAAGAAGCAAATTTCAAAGTATTCATTTCAAAGCATTCTGAGTGTTCATTTCAAATTGTTCACATCTTCCATACTCAACAATACCACAAAACAGGCTTGCTCCTGTTTCATTACATTAGTGAACTCCTCAAGCAGTGCTGGGTATGATTCATATGTAGATGGAAGTTCTAGCAATGGTCTACATGTTCTGGCAAAAGGACGTCAATGCTACTCTTCAAGGATAGCAAAGTGCACATCTATGTTGTGTACGTACAGTGATCACATCACTACCAGTGCAGATCTAGAGAAATATGGGTAAAGATTTGCAATTCAGTGACTCTATAAACCGTTTCAGTTGTTAAAAGGATGTCAGTTCTGCTTCAGTTGGTTCTTCAGCTCTGAATAACTTGTTAATTAATTTGGCGGCTTGCTTTAGTCTCGAGGGACTGAAAGTTTCCCTTAGAGCATAATGTCTTGAGAATTGGACTCCACCAGTTGATCTCTAAGAGTGATTAGTGACCATTTTCTCCTATCAGAATCCCCTCTAAAACAAACATTAAGATCATGAGAATAAGGAAATGATAACGAACTAAAGAGGCTCTTGGTTGTTAAACAAATTCTCTTTGTCAGCACCATAGGATATGCATAGAGAACAGTACGGAAAAAAAGTATGCTGATATTAGGATGCAAAGGGTTAAAACACTTGAATAATATAAAAATTCCAAGACATCTTCATCATTAGGTTTAAAATCATCGCCAAGGCACTTTTCCAATGCCTCTCTATCTTCTGTAGTTACAAATTGGCTAAGTCTTCATATCAACGTCTCTGAAGTGATCACTTCATCCCCATAAAGATACAAGGCCACAAAAAGATCTAACAAATTTACTAGGCAGTAATTGGCCCATAGGTAACCATATAGCAGAACCTAGGCAATGGCTTCCCACTATAGTTTCTTCATGTCATGCTCAATAAATGGGACTTTTTAATTGTTTCCAATCATCAGTGATGTAAAGCACTTTTGCCAAAGGCATGCTAAAACATTTAGAAGAACTTTGTTGCCTTCTCCCTTCTCTTCTCTACCGGCAGTGGCTATGTTTAGGTTATGGTGCTTCTAGGAATGCAGAAGGAGGGGGGAACAAAACATTTGTTAACACTTATCCTCAAACTGCGACGGGTGATTTTTTAATAAATTGTTTCACTTCAATATTAATCTCCTATGTAGAAAGCTTAACGGCCGATGATAAGGCATCACCCAAAGGCTGGTTTTCTTTTACAACAGAGTCGGAGTCGGAGTCGACTCCGATATTCAGTTTTCACTCGAAAAGAAGTGCTCTTACCACTTCGACTCCGTCATTAGTGAAAACCAGCCTCAAACAAATGGAGAAAAGGATATCCCGAAACGATTATTTATTTTTTTCCATAGTTTAGTAATAAACTGTGGACAAGGACCGGAAGAGCATTTGCAATAAAATTCATCCAAGGTCAAACTTAGTGTAATCCATCGAGCAACATCTACATTTCGTTAGTTTCCAATCAATTTGGCCATTTGTTAAATAAAAATCTTATTTACATTCAATTGTACGGATATTTGAATAAGAAAAAAAAGTGGAAAGCTAAATGCAAAAGAGAATCTCTATGAAGAAAAGAACTTTTTGTGTATTTATGATTGCTAGATTATTTCTCTTTTCTTCTCACGAACGCCATTTTTTCCTTTTTCATATTGGAGGGTAGGCGAAAATTTGCAAAATACACAAAAGTTGAAACCCAACGACAAAGCTGGAAGGGAAGAGACTTACAGAAATCTTGGCATTGTCCATCAAAATTCAAGCGATTTTCACGAGGCCATTGAGTACCATGAGCGTTATCTACAAGTTGCAAAACAAGTGGGAGACAAAGGTGAAGAAGGACGGGCTTATGGAAATCTTGGCAATGCCTATCAGATGTTAGGCAATATTCATAAGGCTATCAGTTACCACGAGCGTCATCTACAAATTGCAAAAGAAGTGGGAGACAAAGCTGGAGAAGGAGGGGCTTATGGAAATCTTGGCAATGCCTATCGGAAGTTAGGCGATTTTTATAAGGCTATCAGTTACCACGAGCGTCATCTACAAATTGCAAAACAAGTGGGAGACAAAGCTGGAGAAGGACGGGCTTATGGAAATCTTGGCAATGCCTATCATAGCTTAGGCGATTTTCATAAGGCTATCAGTTACCACGAGCGTCATCTACAAATTGCAAAACAAGTGGGAGACAAAGCTGGAGAAGGACGGGCTTATGGAAATCTTGGCAATGCCTATCAGATGTTAGGCGATTTTCATAAGGCTATCAGTTACCACGAGCGTCATCTACAAATTGCAAAAGAAGTGGGAGACAAAGCTGGAGAAGGACGGGCTTATGGAAATCTTGGCAATGCCTATGATAGCTTAGGCGATTTTCATAAGGCTATCAGTTACCACGAGCGTCATCTACAAATTGCAAAAGAAGTGGGAGACAAAGCTGGAGAAGGACGGGCTTATGGAAATCTTGGCAATGCCTATCGTGGCTTAAGCGATTTTCATAAGGCTATCAGTTACCACGAGCGTCATCTACAAATTGCAAAAGAAGTGGGAGACAAAGCTGGAGAAGGAGGGGCTTATGGAAATCTTGGCAATGCGTATGATAGCTTAGGCGATTTTCATAAGGCTATCAGTTACCACGAGCGTCATCTAAAAATTGCAAAAGAAGTGGGAGACAAAGCTGGAGAAGGAGGGGCTCACGGAAATCTTGGCAATGCCTATCATAGCTTAGGCGATTTTCATAAGGCTATCAGTTACCACGAGCGTCATCTACAAATTGCAAAAGAAGTGGGAGACAAAGCTGGAGAAGGAGGGGCTTATGGAAATCTTGGCAATGCCTATCGTGGCTTAGGCGATTTTCATAAGGCTATCAGTTACCACGAGCGTCATCTACAAATTGCAAAACAAGTGGGAGACAAAGCTGGAGAAGGACGGGCTTATGGAAATCTTGGCAATGCCTATCATAGCTTAGGCGATTTTCATAAGGCTATCAGCTACCACGAGCATCATCCACAAATTGCAAAAGAAGTGGGAGACAAAGCTGGAGATGGAGGGGCTTATAGAAATCTTGGCAATGCGTATGATAGCTTAGGCGATTTTCATAAGGCTATCAGTTACCACGAGCGTGATCTACAAATTGCAAAAGAAGTGGGAGACAAAGCTGGAGAAGGAGGGGCTTATGGAAATCTTGGCAATGCCTATCAGATGTTAGGCGATTTTCATAAGACTATCAGTTACCACGAGCGTCATCTACAAATTGCAAAACAAGTGGGAGACAAAGCTGGAGAAGGACGGGCTTATGGAAATCTTGGCAATGCCTATCATAGCTTAGGCGATTTTCATAAGGCTATCAGTTACCACGAGCGTGATCTACAAATTGCAAAAGAAGTGAGAGACAAAGCTGGAGAAGGACGGGCTTATGGAAATCTTGGCAATGCCTATCATAGCTTAGGCGATTTTCATAAGGCTATCAGTTACCACGAGCGTCATCTACAAATTGCAAAAGAAGTGGGAGACAAAGCTGGAGAAGGACGGGCTTATGGAAATCTTAGCAATGCCTATCATAGCTTAGGCGATTTTCATAAGGCTATCAGTTACCACGAGCGTCATCTACAAAAAGCAAAAGAAGTGGGGGATAAAGCTGGAGAGAGACGGGCTTATGGAAGTCTTGGCAATCCCTTTTATAGCCTAGGCAACTTTCCTAAGGCAATCGAGTACCGTGAGCGTCATCTACAAATTGCAAAAGAAGTGGGGGATATGGCTGGAGAAGGAGAGTCATACGGTAATCTTATCTTATACTCTTAATCAATGCATATCCGAGCTTTCGCGATTTTCATGACTCCAGCCTAAAATTGTCCTGGCAAAATCAAAGGAAAAAAGTTTATTTGAGTGTTACATCTACATTATAAATTTCAAAGTTGAAAATTCTCTTACCGCTCGACCTAGTCTGCCAAAGGATTCCACCTCCAATTTCTAGGATTTTTCAAAGCCGTTTTAAAATTTTAGAATCCCAGAGTTTTGCGACAAAAGAGAATTTTTGCCTCTGTAGTAACCTGATTTCAGTTCAGCTACACGCTGTTCGTAGCTTTTGCGATAATTAATCGACAAGTTTATCACGGTCTTGCTTATTTAATTAATTTTGTCCAGATTTTACTTGGGACAAATTTGTCGGCGATGTGTTTCACGATTTGTCGGCCTTGGCCAAAATTTGTCAAAATTTAGTGATGACGAAAAAATCGTTTTAAATAAACAACTTTTTTTGTTAGTGCGGAAAGACCCCATGTTGAACAAGTTTGGTTGAACAGATATTGGGAATTAAGTGGTAGTAAATGTCCGTTATATTGTATACTGAAACCAAACACCTCAAAATAATAATTTCCCCAGCCAAAGAGGAGGATGAGGTACCTTATTACACCGGCAGGAAAGATTTGGCAGATATAGAAGATGCAACAGTAGACACTGAAGACAATGAAAAGACTTTGATCAAAAGGTATGGGTTTTTCTGCAATGACTCAGTTTTTGCCTTTCCCATGTTTTTTCTCATGGATGCACAGACCATTGTAAAGAGCAGGGTTGGAGTTGCTAGGAGGTGTTAACTAATGGCAACTTTTGACAAAGTGCTCTGACTAAAGAACAACCCTCCGGACCTCTTTATAAATGACAGTTACTTTCTTTTATTTTATTTTCTTTTTAATATTTAGTTAATAAAGTTCATGCTTAATAACTGTAATGCTATTAAAAATTTATTACATTCGTGCTCAAATCACTGGTGATCCTTGCAATCTGATTGGTTGTCATTGGCACGATTTATTGATAAAATGCACTATTTTTTGCTCTAAAGTGCATCGATTTCCCAGCTAATGAGAAAGCTCCACGAAAGTACAGCAACAAATTAGATTTAACCGATTGTTTTAGGAAATCAATCAAATTGCAGAAAAAAAGAAAGACAACTTTTATAACATTTTACACACCAGCTCAGTACTGGATAAATAACATACATGTATTTGTACCGGCTTTAAAAAAATCTTTATTCATTTAGCGACTGAATTTGGAAATTTAAAATAAATATAATGAAGTGGTAATTGAACTTTTGCCATGCACTTTTGGTCTGAAATCATACTGGTGATTTCAAGTCTAATGCTGCTGCACAACCCTTTGATTCAGATGTCACGCGTATGATTTCAGAACAAAGTTTACTCCACCCAGTTCAATTACCATGTTCTACAGGTATTCAACATTTTTTTTCAGTGTTTCCATCAATAAAGGGGTACTTAATTATTATCAAAAATGATAGTGAATCATTTAAATAAATGTTTTGATTTATGATTATAACTTGAGGCTATTTGAGTCAAGGAAAAGCAAACTAATGGAAAAGAAAAGAAAAATGAAGAAAAATAACATTTATTAGATCCAGTTTTGAAATTAAGTGTCAATATCTAAATGAGGTTTTCAAACTGCCAGTTTGCCACTTGCATTTTAAATACCTTTGTCATTGCTTACTCCACTTGGGAAAAATATCTTAAAATGCTGGATAATTAATTTCTTTTGTATTTCAGAGGAAAAATCGGAGGTAAGGAAGACTCATGGCACCTGAGGGAAGCTGGTGCCTCTATCAAACTTTGCAGTGGAGCTGTACAACAACCTGTGCCATTTGCATGTAGATGCTTATTGTGGAACCCCAGGACCCTCTCCCCCTCCACTGCCAGTGATGAAATATTGGTTAGCAGTGTTATTGAAATATCTCATGATGGCCCACCAGATCTGGATTACAAGAAAAGTTTTGAAGGAATAAGTTTTACTGTATCTTTGATGCACAATGCCCCATATTTGGAGGGGTATGAGGTGGTTATCAAGCAACTGACTGACAAAGAGAACAATGAATGGAAGGAATTAAAGACACACAATACTTGGCATGGATCAGGTAACGTTATGTTTTTATTAAATACAGCTGTGAATAACTTAATAATAACTTAATGAATGATCATGATATTCCTAGGTTCCCTTTTTCACTGGCATCAATGTCAGCATTTGAGAAATGTGCAGCTCCCCCTCTCCTAACCCAAAATTAAACCCAACTGGTAACCCGAACTTATCAGTTGACTTAAGGGAGAAGGAGTAGGTGTGCAATGACTTAGATGCGGACATCTATCCCTGCAATGCATGACCTGCTGCACTCATAATGTCAAAGTAGACTTCTTGCTTCTTCATAGGCATTTCAAATCCAACTTTAGAACTTTTTTTTCGTTTACCCTTTAGGTGTATCCAAGCAGTACGTGTAATTATTGCACAAATGTTACATGAAGTCTCCAATGGATTTTAATCACTATAATATAAATTTTCCTCAATAACCATGCTGTTGCAAATTAAACTTTATTCTTTGAAGCATAAATATCATAATGACATCTGTTGGGGGTAACTTTATTGTTTGAAGACTTCAAAACACAGCTGAAGGATGCATTTCCAATCATTTATTTTTATATGCAGAAACTTCAACAGTTCCTAAGTGGCTTTTCCCATTTGCACAAGCTGTTTGTACAAAATCAGCAGTTTCTTCATTTGCTGCAGTCTGGCGTCCTAAGTCTTTCACCTTTTCAAGAGGTACTGCAGGAGGCCCGGAATTGACCTGTATTGTGCCTGACCTTCCTGATGTCAGTGTCCAAATTCCTCAGAGTTGTGTTCCTGTTTATCAAGATTTCTGTGTGACAATCAAGGTGCATGGAACTATAAAATTATATACATGCATGAGTCCTGCAACTTTTTCATTTTCCAGTTTTGAAAGTCATAGGATTGGCGTGAGGGGATTGTCAAAAGCAAGGAGATAAAACAAAGGTGTTGCAATAGTAAAACCTGTACCCTCAGTTACTTGCCATACACTCCATGAACTTGGTGGCAATATTCATGGAAAGAGAGATATTAATTAACAACTTTAAGCTAAAATAGAGGACAGTTGGGCTTGTGCTTGCATGTGTGTGAAGATACATGTGACAAAGTTATAATCAGCAGTTTTGGTAACTTCGAATTATTTGTGGTACTACTGTCCCCACGTGTACTCATGGATCCTGGGCATTCCCTTTTTAAAACTAATACCTCATTCACACCAGCAAAACATGTTTTGTTAAACTGGTTTTCATTGAATGAAAATTATAAACAGAGAACTGAAAAACTTGATTTTCCATTGGATTCAAGTACTTGCTAACTTGCATTTCCAATGTGCTACATTCAAGTCAAAAATATTCGGTTAAATAGTTTCTATGAAGAAAAAAAAAATTAAACTGTGGTTAACAAAACAACTTTTAAACATGTTTAAGCTTTGGTGTGAATGGGGCATAAGTTTTGGAAAACTCATTCTAAGCAACAAACAGACTTTTGCTTCGATATAAATGTCAAATTGAAATCATTCCTGTCAGGTAAATTGGTTTTATTGGTTTGTAATTAATGCAATTAGTGGATGAAGTTATGCATGATATCATGATGAATTAGCAAAACCAAGGTCTGAGTTATCTACGTAAACCGAAGACAACACAGACATAAGATTTGGTGAGTTATGACATCATGCAAAAACCAAATTAAATTATTGTTTTATTATACATCTTTTAAACAAATTACGAAAGAAGACATCTCTTCAAATTTGCAAAAGTTTAAGAATACTTCACAGACAGTCAGGGCTTGGAAACTAGGCAGAGGTTGAACTTGACATGATAACTGCAATATCTGCGGTAGATATTGGGTTATATGTAAACTTCACTCTCTACTGTATATTGATTGAGTGCTCTTGACTAATCAGACTTTTTATATTAAGTCCATTGTATACATTTTTTCATAATAATGCTTATATTACTACATAAAACTTTGAAAGGACATTTACATTCTGTACTATAATTTTAGATAATTTCAAAATTTCATCCTGAAATTCACTTTCCACCATGTAAAGCAAATTATCTTTATGCTGGGAGTGGTTTAACATGCCCAACAACTTGTTTTGCTTTTAAATCCAGGTACAAGAATTCCCAAGCAGTGAGCTAAAAGGAGAGGGAGGACTTGTCGGTCCAGTTATTTACATTTCAGGCTCTCAAAATGTTAGTCTTATCGCGCCTGTAACAATAAGGATTCCTCTCACCTTCCGTAAAGAAAAACAAGAGTTGGCAGAGTTACGTCCCGGTGAACTGAGGATATTACAATGTGAAGCACATGACTGGAAAGACATTACAGATAAATTAGATGAACCGCCACGTCTTGTAGATGGGAAAGTGCAATTTAAAGTTAGGCATTTCTCTGGGTAAGTATTTCTCGTCGGCTTTATTTGAAAAATAATACGCATGACGTAGAGGAAATTCAAACGTATTTTAGTGTACAGTCATACATACATGGATTTCTTTTAGTTAACTATAGATTCAATAATTGAAATGACCACTCGAGTACGTATATACTCAAGATTACTGTGCAATGGCTGATAATCGTTTCCATTGGATTGCTTGGGCTGTGTTTGATTTTTCCTTTTCTTTTTCGATAGATTCCGTCCAATCAAGTTGATGAGATCACTTTTACAATCTACTTCGGGCTTCACTGAGTTTGTAGGAAAAATTTGCTATAGGTCTAGGCCTCAGCATGCCCGGTTTTTTACGTGCTTGTGTGAGACCGGTGTTCGTGGACGTTTTAAACTCAAACTTTTTTGCTATCCTCAAAGACTGTATTATGATGTAATACGGAATATATCGGAATGTGTCGTACCCTACAAAGACGAAGGCTGCTCTTCTAAACCAGTCTGTGGAGAGGATAAAATTTTGGTGTCTCTTTCCGAGGCTATCATACCGCAGGGCACAGATCAGAAAAATGCCCTGCAGTTTGTGAAGTATAATATAACACAATTTATTTCTGGCCCATCAAGTACATATGATTTAATTGAATACTTCTAGGTTACGTCATGCTAGTTTTATATAGAAATGATATATTCCTTCCATTGTAAAATTGTACATTGTTCAACTGTCAGTGAACCAATTTTTCGCCATGGCTTTTCTAGGTTTCTTATCAATCAATAGGGCCATGGAGATATACATGTTGGTTTTGTTTCGGCTTTATTGTCTTCAAATGCTCGTTTTCACATATTCAGCAGGGCTCTCATTAAATGTGCTGTCATTTTCGGTTGTAAGAAAAGATTTCAAAACGTGTGCTTTTCTAGACGAAGACTCGGCTGGTGTACGTTAGGTTTGCCTCATTTAAATTCATTTCATTTTTAACAGATTCCACGAGAACAAAGTTTATTACACAGGTGGTGAAGTTTGCTTAGGAAGTGAGAGTGTTCCAGGAGTGAAGTTTTGCGACCAAAATCAGGAACTTTTGTGCAACATTATCATGGTATTAGCGTCTCAAGTAGGTGACATCTTACGGTTTGTAGATTTGTTAATTAAATGCACTTTTAGCCCAGAGCTAATAAAGTACTGATGCCAACCTTACTACAGTAGATGACAATTAATTAAAACGATTAGCAATGCTTTAACCACAGGCAGCCCAAGCTCCAGTTGTGAGATGATCATCTTGCGAAATAAGAGTCATGGCGAAAATTATAGTTTATATTGGAATAATTACGACCGCTCTTAGGAAGTAAAAATACAGTCAAATTCTCAATAAAAATATCTCACCTTACTTCCAAAGTGCATTGCCTGTGGTCAGACCGCTTACTAAGATGAAAAGAAGCCATTTTAGCAAGTTCTCCATTTTTAGGTTTCTTTCTCCAAGGAGTAGTAAAGCTAGTTTCCGAGTAAGATAATGAGGTCATTTAAGGCGGCACCAAACTTATTAAGGACGAATCACTAGAAACAAAACCTTGAGGAACGTCGAATAGGTAAAGAAATGTCCTGCCCACAGAAAACAGTACATGAACATGCAGGACCTTGCAAATTTTTTATTTTGATTTTGTGATTAGTTTACTTTTCAGTTGCTTTAAAGTCCCTTTCTATGCCTCTGCCTTTTTTCTTAATTATTTTTCCTTTTTCTTATTAATTAGTAAATTTCTTTATTTCCTCATTTCTATTCACCTCATACGCACCCGTAATATTGCAAATTTTCCTCCTCCATTCAGGTTTCTGTTCCTGTCACCTCTGACTTTGAAGAAGGAAGTGGTAAGTTGTTGTTTTTGTTGTAGGTTTTGTTGTTGTTCGAATAAATACAATTTACTTGACTAGTAATCTTGTTCTAAAATATGTTGTTCGAATAAATACAATTACTTAAGACCAGTCATCTTGTTCTAGAATATGTAAATTCAGAAATGTAGGCTCTATGGGTTTTTAAAATGTAGATTTTAGTGACAAAGCACGTGTTCTCAACGGAAAGTCATAATAACCTGCCTTACTTCACGTGTTAGTAAATCAGGCCGTGCCCCCTCATGCTCAACAGTGATGGCTTATTGTCTCTGTTATGTATCAGTAAACTCAATGCAGACTACGGTGCGTGCGTCCCTCCATGCAGGGAATTTGATGCTGAAAACGAATAAAGCACAAAACGGCTTGGGAAATACACAAAATGATGGAGTAACTCTGACAGTGATGAATCGTTTGCACCCGCTATTGCTTTGCAAATGAAATCTTGAATCGAATATTTTTCCATCTAACGGCCCCCTTCGTCAAATTTGTCAATGCTCATTGTTACTTATAAGAGAAATCGACAAAACTTACCACTTTAATTTGTGAACGCTAGATCATACCCGAATGATCACAGTCCAGGATCACCACATCAACGTTTCCGAACCATCAGCGCCATAAAAATTGCATTAGTTCTCAAGCCAGCCATCTCATTAACCCCATTATTCTGCAGGTATTTCCTCCCAAAGTGTGAAACATTCAATTGTAAAGCGTCCAAATTCAGAATCATCGCCATGCAGCCCTGTTGCAGCTCCTAGGATGAGGATACGCCAATCTGCAGGTAGTACCGAGATTAAAAATGTCGCGATGGATTTTCCTTTTTAATTGTATTTTATTCAAGTTTGTATGTTGTTGTTACGCGTTTATGCATGGTAAAATTTGTTTATGCAGAAAGACTGGCATTATATATCTTAGACATCCTCCTTACCCACTTATATAAGAGAATAAAAAATAATGAATTAAAAGTGGACTCTATCATTAATCCAACACCTGTGTATCTTGAACTACATTAACCTATTCCAGCATTAACGGCTGGAGACTATAGCTAAGAGACGTTAATGACCTCCATTTTCAAGATGCTTGTCGGGCCATACGCGAAATAAGAGGTCAGAAATAGATAACGAGTCTGGAAAACTTCCTAAGCGTTTTTATTTTTTTTTTATGTATGGGTTGGGAAAATGGTTTCCCTGCCGCTGCAAATGCCTCCTCGCTCAAGCTTGACAATCTCAAGGGCTGACGATTCGGTATTGAATGATACCAAAAAAAGAGAAGTCGCCTTTCGCCACAACTGTTTGCTATTCGTCAAAGCCTTGAAGCATCCCTTTTCTAATTTCTTATTCTCCCTCTGTTGTTATACTCAGGTATCTATTTGGTTAAACATGGGGAACCGTCAAATGAGGAGTTGGAATATCTGTCTCGGGAACTTGCAGGAAAATGGAAGACATTAGGAGGACGCCTGGGATTCAGCCGAGCCGCAATAAGAAACTATGATGAAGACAACCCGAAGTTGGCAGATAAAGCTTTTAACATGTTAATAGATTGGAAACAAGGACAAGGCAGCAAAGCCACTTACACAGTTTTGAACGATGCCTTGTGTCACAAATTGGCGAATTGTAAACTTCTAGCAGAACAGTTTTGTTGCGATAAGACTGAAGGCAATGCCTCTCAGGGGCCACGCGATTTTAATAAGGCGGTCAGAAAAAAATTGGCGGATGAAAAAGATGCTACAGTAGACTATGAAGAAAATAAAAAGACTTTGATCAAAAGGTATGTTTTTCGCAATAACTCAGTTGTTTACCTATCCCTTGTTTTTTGTTTTTATTTTCAGTGTTTCCATCAATGAAGTGGTACTTAGTCATTATAAGGAATGATAGTGAATCATTTAAATAAATGTTTTGATTTATGACTCTCATTTGAGTCTATTTGAGTCAAAGAAAAATAAATTGATGGAAAAATTTCTTAGCACAGCTGGCTAAATAATGTTAAAGCCATTTTTTAATTTTGTGTAAATTGGGTTTTTGAGGAACAACCTTTAGGATGTTCATATATTACAGAATTTCTTATTATGTTCATCTAGCAATTTAGTAAACCAGAGCAGGAATCTCAATTTACTATTGGGAGTGGCCAATTCAAAATATTTTTTGTATCTTATATTTTAATAACTGACTGAGACAAAATTAGAAAAAAAGAACAGTTATTCGATTTAGTTTTGAGGTTAAGTGCCAATTATTTGAAAGACTCGTTCAAACTGCAAGTTTGCGACTCGCATTTTAAATGCCTTTGCCATGCTTACTCCACTTGGGAAATATTATATTTAAATACTGAATGATTAATTTTCCTGTGTATTTCAGAGGAAAACTTGGAGGTAAGGAAGACACATGGCACCTAAGGGAAGCCGGCGCCTCTATCAAACTTAATAGTGGAGCTGTCCAACAACCTGTGCCATTTACATGTACATGCTTATTGTGGAACCCCAGGACCCTCTCCCCACCCATTGCCAGTGATGAGATATTGGTAAGCAGTGTTATTGAACTATCTCATGATGGCCCACCAGATCTGGATTACAAGAAAAGTTTTGAAGGAATAAGTTTTACTGTATCTTTGCTGCACAGTGCCCCAAATTTGGAGGGGTATGAGGTGGTTATCAAACAACTGATTGACCAAGAGAACAATGAATGGAAGGAATTGAAGACAGAGAATACTTGGCTTGGATCAGGTAACGTTATGTTGTTATTAACTGCAGGTGTGAATAACTTAATGAATGATACTCTCAGGCTCCCTTCTTCACTGGCATCAATGTCAGTATCTGAGCAATTGTCAACCTCCCCCTCTCCTGACCCAAAATTGATCCGAACTTGTAACTTGAACTTATCAGTTGGCTGTTGTTGGCTTAGGGGAGGAGTAGGTGTGCCATGACTCAGATACTGATATTGATCCCAGCAATTTCGTTTTACCTGTAATTGCATCCAAGCATATTACACGTACTGCTTGTATTATTACGTGTATTGTTGCATAAATGTTACGTGAAGTTTACAATGCATTTTAGTCACTATGATATAAATTTTTCTCAATCACCATGTTCTTGCAAACTTTCTTCTTTGAAGCGTAACTATTCTCATGATATCTGTTGGGGGCAACTTCATTGTTTGAGGACTTTAAGACACAGCTGAAGGGCGTAATTTCAACCATCATTTTTATTTTCATGCAGAAACTTCAACAGTTCCCAGGTGGCTTTTCCCATTTGCACGAGCTGTTTGTTCAAAATCAGGAGTTTCTTCATTTGCTGCAATCTGGCGTCCTAAGTCTTTCACCTTTTCAAGAGGTACTGCAGTAGGTCCGGAATTGACCTGTATCGTGCCTGACTTTCCTGATGTCAGTGTTCAAATTCCTCAGAGTTCTGTTCCTGTTAATCAAGATTTCTGTGTGACAATCCAGGTACATGAAACTATATAATTATATACATGGATGACTAAAACCTTTTTCAGTTTTGAAAGTAACATATAAGATTGGTGTAAGGGGATTGTCAAAAGCAAGGAGATAACATAAAGGTGCTATAAGAGTACAGCCTGTACCTTCAGTTACTTGCAATACACTCCATGAACTTGGTGGCAATATTGATGGAGAGATATCAATTAACAATTTTAAGCTAAATACAGGAGAACTGTGCCTGTGCTTACATGTGTGTGAAGATACATACATGTAGTCATGTTCTAATCAGTAGTTTTGGTAACTACGAATTATTTATGGTACTTACTGTGCCCGAATGTACTCATGAATCCAAGCAATCCCCTTATTAAAAACTGGATTTTGGAAAACTCGCTTCAAGCAACAGAACATTTGTTTTTGTTTCGCTTCAATATAAACTTCAAGTTCAAATCATTCCTGTCAGTTGAATTGGTTATGTGGTTTGTATTGGTTTGCAATTAATGCAATTAGTGGATGAAGTTGAGCATGAAAGCATGCATTATCAAAACCAAGGTTTGAGTTATCTGCCAAAGCTGAAGATCACGCAGACATAAGGTTTGATAAAAGAAGACACCTTTCTAAATTTTAAAAAGTTTAAGAACTCTACACATACAGAGGGCGTTGGAAACTAGGCAGAGGTTGAACTCAACATGATAACTGCAATTTCTGCTGCAGATATTGGGTTATCATGTTAACTTTACGCATTATTGTTTTTTCATTGAATGCTCTTGACTAATCAGATATTTTATAGTAAGTTCAGTGTATAGTTTTTTTTTAATAATAGTGCTTATATTAATGTTACATTAAACTTTAAGAGGACATTTATATTGTATACTATTATTAGATAATTGAATTTCATCTTGTAATTCACTTTTCATTTCGTAAAGGATGCAAATGAACTTTATGCTGGGAGTAGTTTAACATGTCCAACATAACCTGTTTTGCTTTTGAATCAAGGTACAAGAATTTCCAAGCAGTGAGTTTAAAGAAGAGGAAGGACTTGTCGGTCCAGTTCTTTACATTTCAGGCTTTCAAAATGTTACTCTTATTGCGCCTGTAACAATAAGGATTCCTCTCACCCTAAATAAAGGAAAACAAGAGTTGGCAGAGTTACGTCCTGGTGAACTGAGACTATTACACTCTGAGTCTCTTGCCAAACCACATGACTGGAAAGACATTACAGATCAATTGGATGAACCGCCACGTCTTCTAGACGGGAAAGTGCAATTCAAAGTTAGGCATTTCTCCGGGTAAGTATTTCTTGTCGGCTTTATTTGAAAAGTAGCACGCAAGACGCAGAGGAAATTTAACAGTATTTTAGTGTACAGTCATACATGCATGTATTTATTAATAAAATATAGATTAAATTATTGAAACGATTACTGGAGTACGTACACTCAGGGTTACTGTGCAATGGCTGTTCATCATTTCCGTTTGGTTACTGGAGCTGTATTTGGTTTTTCCTTTTATTTGATAGATTCCGCCCAATCAAGTTGATCAGATTACTTTCACAATCTGCTTCGGACTTCAATGACTTTGTAAGGAAACTTTGCAAAAGGTCGAGGCCTCAGTATGCCCGATTTTTTACGTGCCTGTGTGAGACCGGTGTTCGTGGACATTTTGGACTCAAACTTTTCTGCTATCCACAAAAACTGCAACATGATGTAAACCAGCAAATATCAAAGTGTATCGTGCCCTACATAGGCGAAGGCACCTCTCTAAAACCAATCTGTGAAGAGGAGGACATTTTGGTTTCTCTTTCTGAGGCAATCATACCCCAAGGCTCAGACGAGAAAAATGCCTTACAATTTGTGAGGTATAATCAAAGAATTTATTTTTGCCCCATCAAGTACATAGGATTTAATTGAATACTTCTAGATACAGTCATGCTAGTAAGAAATGATTTATTGATTCCATTGTAAAGTTGTCCATTATTCAATTGTCAGTTAATTATTTTTCGCTATGGCTTTTCTAGGTTTCTTATCAATCAATAGGGCCATGAAGGTATACATTTTAATTTTGTTTTGGCGTGATTGTCTTCAAATGCTCGTTTTCAAAGATTCAGAGGGGCTCTCGTCAAATATGCTGTCATTTTCGATTGTAAGCGTGTGCTTTTCTACACAGAGACTCGGCTGATGTAGTGTACGTTGGGTTTGTCTCATTTAAATTCGTTTTATTTTCAACAGATTCCGCGAGAACGAAGTTTATGACACAGGTGGTGAAGTTTGTTTAGGAAGTGTGAGTGTTCCAAAAGTGAAGTTTAACAACCAAAGTGAGGAACTTTTGTGCAACGTGACCATGGTATTGGCATCTCAAGTAAGTGACATTTTACGGTTCGTGAATTTGCTACTTAAATGCACTTTTAGCCCAGAGTTAATATATTACTGATGCCAACCTTACTATAGTATATGACAGTGAACTAAAAGGATTAACAACCCTGTAACCACAGGCCGCCCAAGCTCCACATGTGAAATAATCATCATGCGAAATTAGAGTCATGGCGAGAATATGAGTTTGTATAGGAATAATAACGACCGCTCTTGGGAAGTAAAACTACAGTCAAATTCTCAATAAAAATATCTCATCTTACTTCCAAACTGCATTGCTTGTTGTCTCAGCGCTTACCATGTTGAAAAGAAGCAATTTTAGCAAGTTCTCCATCTCTAGGCTTCTTACTGCTAGGAATGGTATATTTTCGAGAGACACTTAATTGGCAGCATGAGTTCTCGATGCACTGATTTAAATATGTTTACCCTTCCTGTAAACATTATTGCTTGCTAATATTTCTTATACGCTCAATATGAAATTTAACATGACTGGGATAACCTTTGGTGTATTCATTGTATCAAAACAAATCCAGCAAATACCTAAGAAAATAAAGCGGCCACACTAGGATCCGGCCTTCCGGTCTTTTGATCAAGTTTTTTTAAAAATACCATTAGTAATCTGGAAAGAGAGAGGTTAAATAAGCACTGCTGAGTCGATAATAGTTTTACAAAATTCGCCATCTCAAGGTTTCCGAGTAAGATAATGAAGTCATTTTAAGGCAACACGAACCATATAGAGGATGAATCACTGGAAACAAAAGACTGAGGAATGTCGAATAGGTAAAGAAATGTCCTGACCGCAGGACGCAGCACATGAACATATAGGACCTTGCCAGTCTTTTATTAAGTGAAATACTTTTATTTTTCAGTTGCTATGAAGTCACTTTCTATGCCTCTCCCTTTTTACTTATTTATTCTTCCTTTTTCTTATTATTTAGTAATTTTCTTCATTTCCTCATTTCTATTCACTTCATGTGCGTCCGTAACATTGCGAATTTTCCTACATTTAGGTTCCTGTAACCGTTGATCATGAAGAAGGAAGTGACTTCCTTCGAGGCAAGTTGTTGTTTTTGTTGTTGGTTTCGTTGTTTTTCGAATAAATACAATTTACTAGACCAGTCATCACTGGTATAAAATGTGCAAACTTAGAAATGCAGACTCTGTGGGATTTGAGTATATAGCATTTAGTGACGAAGCAACGTGTTCTCAACGCAAAGTCATAATAAGTTGCCTTACTTCATGTGTTAATAAATCGGGTCGTGCTCCCCTCGCGCTCAATAGTGATGGCTTATTGTCTATGTTACGTATCAGTTAACTCGATGTAGACCTTCACGCTACGTGCGACCTTTATTATAGGGAATTGGATACTGCAAACGAGTAAAGCGCATAAAAGCTTGGGAAAGACACAAAGAAGTGCAATTCTCCAAAACATTATTCCGTGGCCATATCGTTAAAGTAATGGAGTAACTAGTGAGAAATCCTTTGCAACCTGTTATTGCTTTTCAAATGAAATCTTGGATCAAATATGTTTCTTTATAACAGCACCCTTTGTCAAATTTGTCGATGCTCATTGTTACTCAGAAGGGAAATCGATAAGACTTTCTACTCCAAGTTGTAAATAATGGGTCTTACCCGAACGATCACTGTCCAGGATCACCACACCATCGTTTCCGAACCATATGCACCGTGAAACTTGCATTAGTTCTCAACCCAACAATCTCATTAAACCCATTATTCTGCAGGTATTTCCGCCCAAAGTGCGAGAAATTCAATTGTAGAGCAACCAAATTCAGAATCATCTTTATGCAGCCCTGTTGCGGCTTCTGATGAGAGGAAACGCTGTAGGTAGTACCGAGATTGAAAATGTTAGGATGGATTTTCCTTTTATTGTATTTTTATCAAGTTTGCACATTTCTGTTATACGTTTATCTATGATAACATTTTTTTATGAAGAAGGAGTGACATTATGTTTATTAGACATCCTTTTCACCTTGTTGTGATCACCAATCGAACACCCGTGTATCGTAAACAACTATCACCTATTCCGGCATTAGCGGCTGGTGACTGGCTAGGAGACGTTGTTAATGACCTCCATTTTCAAGATGCTTGTCGGGCCATAAACGAATGAAGAGGTCACAGATAGATAATGAGTTCGGAAAACTTTTTAGGGATTTATTTTGATAGGTTGGGAAGATGATTCCCCTGCTGATGCAAATGTCTCTTCGCCCAAGCCTGACAGTCTTTGAGGCCAACGATTCGGTATTGAATGATACCAAAAAGACAAGCCGCCTTTTGCTACAACTGTTCGCTATTCGCCAAATCCCTAAAGCACCCCTTTTCTAATTTTTCCTTCTCCTTCCATTATTATCCTCAGATTTGGTTAAGGCTTATGGACCATCAGCTGACGAGTTAGAAGATCTGTCTGTAAAACTTGGAAAAAAATGGGAGGAATTAGGAAGACGTTTAGGATTCGACCTAGCTGCAATAGATGACTTTAATGAAGGCAACGGGGGGCTGGTAAAGAAAGCTTTTAAGATGTTAATGGCTTGGAAACAAAAGGAAGGCTCAGATGCTACATATAAAGTTTTGTACGATGCCTTGTGTAACGAAAAGGTGCAATGCAAACTTCTTGCAGAACAGTTTTGTTGTGATGAGAATGTAGGAAATGCCTCTGCCTAGTCTTATATTATAAAGACTAGGTCGCTCCTCTATTACGTCGTGCGTCTTTGTAAGTACTCCATGGTCAAAGAGCGTCTGTATCGAGCATTCGCCCTTAGTAAGCACATCATTCATTTTCGTCGTACTTGAAAATAGGGAAAAATTATATGTAATTGCGCGTGTTTGTTAATTTCGGTTTAGACTTAATAAAAACGACGGTAAACGACTTCGAATTAAGAACTAGATATCACCAGTCCATTGAAGGGTTTACACGCGGGATCAGCAGTCAGTAAAACAATGCAATGGAATCGTATTAGCATTTCTTATACCTTCTCTTGATGTCGCCATTTATGACTGTTTACTTCAACGATTTTTCTCTAACGTGTCAAACTACTCTGATAAGCATAGAAAATTTAAAAGAAAAGTCACTCCGACTGGGGCTTGTGTCGCCCCATGTAAGGTAATCCCAGACAGTATTAGATTCTGGATTCCCCGTTGTGGATTCCGGATTCCAGGTGCTGGATTCCGGATTCTACCGCTGCAGACTCCGGATTCCAAAACACAAAAGATTCCAGATTTTAGTTTCTGGTTTGCCCCTAATTTTCACATTTCGTTTTCTAGGAATGACTTCAATGGCGGATTTCGCTATTGAAGGAAATGTTTGTGAATGCATGTTTGTCTATTCATATTTCCATAACATTATTTGATAATTATGAGACTTGAAATTATGACATTTGAAATGTATAACAGCAAATTAAGGGATAAATTTTTGTTGTAGGAATACCTGTTGAGACTGTCCGTCTATTAAGTCCAATGTCCATTCATTCCACATCTTTTAGCAACTCTGAAGAGGCCAGGCCCCATTTCTTTCATACAGGTTTCTAGAGGTTCTTCAAGTGATTTAACAGGAACAAAGAACTAATAGTTCAAATCATTGCTTATCATTTTTAATTTGTAAATAACTGTTGGACTAAAAAGTTTTTCTGGTACAGCATAACATTGTTCCCACTTGGAAAAGATGGCCAATTTTTTTAAATATAAAATTGACTTAGAACTGCCAAGAAAACAGCTCGAAAATATTTCCCTATCATCTCAAATTACTTTTTAAACTTTACTTTTAAACAAAAACCATGGTATTGAGGCAAAAATTTAAACTGGAATAAAATTTTAATAACACCCCGAGTAAATCGCGGACAGAAAAGCTTGTTTTCCTAGATGTAATTGGCGATGATGTTCGACGAGATTGCGCATTAAACGGTGTTAAACCAATTCAACTATTAAAGTAAATGGTTTGAACCCAGGAGTATCAACTATACTATTGCTTGTTAGCAGTGCTTTAGGCCTTTTGTCGTTTTGAGATCAGTTACGCTAGAGGCTTGAATAAACTCTGCTTGTTAAATATTTTATTATGCTACCTGGCACTGGTCATGAAAATCGCTTACTTGGCGCAAAATTTCGCCCGAATCGTGATTCACACTTAAACACACACTTTTTCAACTTGAGAATACCTAATACTACTATACAATTCAACTATACTTACACCTTTGAAAAATCGCGAAAGATCTTCATTTACACTAGTCATGCTGTGCGTTCGCTGCGTTCCAGCATTTAACGAGGCATAATACACTGTTGTTCAATGAGATGCAAACAATTGGCCAGGTATTCTCAAGTTGAAAAAGTGTGTGTTTAAGTGTGAATCACGATTCGGGCGAAATTTTGCGCCAAGTAAGCGATTTTCATGACCAGTGCCAGGTAGCATAATAAAATATTTAACAAGCAGAGTTTATTCAAGCCTCTAGCGTAACTGATCTCAAACTGATCTCAAAACGACAAAAGGCCTAAAGCACTGCTAACAAGCGAGTCATGCTATGCGTTTGTTGCGTTTCATCATTGAACGAGGCATAATACATTGTTGTTCCATGAGATGCAAACAATTGGTCGGGTATTCTCAAGTTTAGCAAAGCGTTTATTCGAGTCCTTCAACTTCTTTTAAACTTCCGAATTTTACTACATTGACGATTTACGCTCTAACCTAGAAAAAATTATTACTGACCATAGTTTGTAATTAAAACCTCTGTCGTTCCTGTTTGTTCGTTGCAACCCCGAAAAAAAATTCAAAAGTGTTTTATAATACACAAAAATCCTCAAACCTCGATGATCTTGAACTCGTGCATTTTTCTTTTTTGTCTTTCTTTCTTCGGTTTCTTGAGCTCCTGAAGATGCATTTTCAGTAATTTTTTGTAAGTTTCGCTGGAGGTTAAGTTAGTTTAAAATGGAACAGAAGATCAATTGAATCATTACAATGTTACACTTACCTTTCCCTCTCCGCCTTTTGCTTTTTCTTGTGCTTCCCCATAGATTATGATTGAAGTATCGAGATTTAGAGAAAGAGCAAATCGAATAAACAAATGATATATCAATATTGAAAAAGACACTGCAAATTTTCTGTAATACTGCGGCTTGTGTCCCTCCACGTGCTCTGAGTGACTGGTGCAGTTTTGACAGTTCCTGGCTTTCGTCTGGCTTCTAATTACAACTATGCCTCCACGGCCATCAGGAGAATATTACTTTTTGATGCTCTCATTACGATTTATGGAAAATGAATATTTATTTTTGATTTTGGTCAGTCGCGAGTCAGAAGTGCCAGAAAGTTTGAAAGAGTCGAAAACGAAAAGAGTATTAAGTATTGAGGTCGATACCTCGACCCTAGGTGCCAGATAAAAGTAGCGCAGTTTGCGGTGCCAAAGCTTGCCGTGCGCCCAATTTGCTTAAAAATCCGGCGGGCAAAGCGGGCAAAAGCAAAGTATCCAAGTTGTCAACAGTTAGATTATTTTCACAGAAATTTACAAATTCCTCGATTAAAAGCAAAACTAAAGCGTATCTTTTACAAGGTAAGTTGATCTCACAGGACGTCCTAGCGGCCATATCATTATTTAGAGGTGTTCCAAAACAATCAAATAGCGGCCATAGTGATGTTCCAAGCAAATCCTGTGGGATTTGAAAGCTCACTTTGAGCAACGATTGATCACGTGAGTGAACTGCACTCTACAGTGGTTGCATGGATGCGGGTAAAAGCCGCTAATATGATTTGAAATTGATTTTCAGCAAGTGGATTCTGGATTCCCTTTTTAGCGGGATCCTGGATTCCAAAAGCTGGATTCTGGATTCCAGAGCCCAGTATTCCGGATTCCACAAACAAAAATTTCCTGGATTCCGGAATCCGGATTACCTTAAATGGGCGAAATTAGAAAAACTTGTATGTTCACAGATTCAACAAATCACTCGTAAGTTAAGATAGAATAAACCACAGTAAGTTTAGGGCAAATAGAAGTATATCATAACTTTCGGCTGAACCGTCACTTAATGAATAAAACGATGTTAAAAGGTATGTCAGATTTCATGTAGAAGCTATAAGGCTCATCCGACCAGAGGTTTCCATGGTCTCAGTGGCACTAACCCAGTAAAGCACAGGGCAGGGTTACCCCCCCCCCCTTCTTCCCTTCTTCTATGGAAAATTTCTTAAGGTCCTTCTGACAGTTTCCTGCGTCCGTCCCTACCCTAGATGGAGAAAGTGCTCAAAGAGTAAATATAGAACTTCCCGACGAGGCTTGAATTGTGACCTCATGCTCCAAAGAAGGGACTTGTTGTTGTAGCGATTGTGCGGCATTTTATAGGTGACAAATGAAGCACTCGCAACTTTACTTGCTTATTGTTACTTCCTGGTTACTTGGTACGATGGCATGACTCTTTTTCCGTGCACCGCTACCTTACTGGTCAGCAGTACTCGGGATTTCGATACTAGGACCAAGCTGTCAAAATAGCCCACGTGTAGCCGTACCCTCCCCCACAAGGTGAAACGGAAGCGAGGCCGGAACGTCTACGCAAACCTGACACTAATCGTGTTCTGTGACGTCACTCTAATTTATGCAAACTAAAGTGGTACGTGTTGGCGTCTTACCGATATATACAACAACTTTGAAGTGAATTCATTCCCATTTTCGGGTAAATTTGCAATTCAGTGTCCGAGTTAAAATATATACTTTGCTTTAAGGATATAGGAAAAGATTATGAGCGATTTTTGGTACAGAGTAAGAAAAGGAAGATGTTCTATTAGCATCGCGCTTACGGAATTGCAACGTCCACGCGGTTTCTGCTTACATTTGTAAACAGTGCTACAGTCGTCGAAAAAAGTAGGATCATTTGCCGCAGAATCTCAAGGTTTTACAGATTTCTTTAAGTGATAGTTACCCTGCAAGCGTGAAGAAAGAGCGACCCTTTTCTCAGTCGAAAGAATTGCTGCAAGAAACAACTAGCTTTAAGGAAGGTGTTAGATTTTTCCTAATTTTGGTTTCCCTGTTCTACGTAGAAGTTAGTGTCACGGGACCGGTTTTCCATATTTGGTATTGTACACGAGGTTTTCTGTTCAGATTAAAAATAGTTCTTCCGCCATCTTGATCTAGTTACTGTGTTCCTGGCCTTTTATTCGGAATACACAACAACTGGCGACGAGGATGGGATTCCTTTGATCAAGCACAAGCGGTTAACAGGAGTGGGTCGTACAAATCACGTTCAAAAAGGGACAGAGACGACGAAAATAAAATTATGCCGGACGAAGCACCGAGCGCTAACACGAGTCAAGCCATCGGCAAAGTGACAAAGTTTGTGGTGGGAGCGGATTGGGAGTCCTACACCGAACAACTGGATTTTTACTTTCTTGCAAATGGAATCAAGGAACCTAAAACAATGAAGGCCGTACTTTTGACGAACCTTCCGGTGGAGACTTACCAATTGGCGAAGGATTTAGTGGCCCCCACACAACTGAAAGATGACGCCATTACCTATGAGAGCGAATGCGGGAACAACTGAAGCCTGAAAGATCAGCGCTGGTTGCGAGGTATGAGTTCGACAACCGAGCCAGGAATTCCGGTGAGTCAGTTAGTCATTATGTAGCCACGCTGAAGCACTTGGCCACAGAATGTAAGTTTGGAGAGGCCATGCGAACCGAGCGCCTTCGTGACCGATTAGTTTCAGGTATCCGCGACTCGAAGATGATTACGGAATTGTTGAAAGTAAAACTCGCCGACCTTTCATTTGATCTCGCGGTTCAAAAGTGTTTGGCCATTGAGCAGGCGAATAAAGATGTTCAGGTGCTTCAGGGAGAACAAGGGCCAGGCACCCCAATCAATAAACTTGACACTGTCAAAACTGGGGAAGAACAAGCCATATCCAAGCCACCACCTAGGGCCGAGGGTCCCCGAGGTAAGGACAGTAAGAAGTCTAAACCTTGTTACCGCTGTTCAGGGTCACATAACTCACAAAAGTGTCCCTTCATGAAAGAACGCTGTTTTCATTGTGGCATCATTGGACATACACAGAGAGCATGTAGGAAGAGACAGGCCACCTCACAGATGACTGAGGCTGGAATAAATGTCATGGAGGGTGATGATTCCGAAGAAAGTGATGGAGAATTTGGGAACCTGTACCATGTCTCAGACATTAAAAACACAAAGCCCATTTCACTTAAGATCTACCTTGAAGGCCGCCCAGTGACTATGGAGCTGGATACAGGTTCAGTGGTGTCAGTCATGAGTGAGAGGGTGTATTTGGATTACCTCCGCGACATTCCTTTAAAGGACACCTCCTTGAAGTTGCGCACATACACAGGAGAGTCAGTGAAGCCTATGGGGTTTTGCCATGTGACTGTGCAGTATCAGGGACAGTCAAAGAAACTTCCCATATATGTAGTAAAGAATGAGGGACCCACCCTTTTTTTTTGGCAGAGAATGGCTGGAATCTATCCATCTGGACTGGCCCTTACTTCGTCTGGAAACATCCGACACCATTCCAGCCCTGGAAGATGTCCTGAGTAAGCATGGAGATGTTTTCTCTGAAGGTTTGGGCAAAATGAAGAATATCCAAGCACGGATCCAAGTTAAAGAGGATGCCCGGCCTCGATTCTGGAAAGCCCGCCCAGTAGCGCTGGCTCGTAAACCAGCAGTGGACGAAGCATTGAGAGAGCTGGAAACTGAAGGAGTTATAAAGAAGGTAGCTACTAGTGAGTGGGCTGCTCCAATTGTGACACCTGTGAAGAAGGATGGCAGTGTAAGAGTGTGTGGTGACTTCAAAGTGACCATCAATTCACAGCTGGAGGTAGACGAGTACCCACTTCCCCGCATTGATGATATTTACGCCAGCCTAGGTGGGGGAACGTTGTTCAGCGTCATTGACCTCCGTCAGGCTTACCTACAAATGGAGGTTGAGGAGCACTCCAGGCCTTTCCTCACCATTAACACAACCCGTGGTTTGTTCCAGTACCAGCGCCTTCCTTATGGTGTAGCTTCGGCGCCAGCCATCTGGCAGCGAGCTATGGATCAGATCCTGCAAGGACTACCAGGGGTCTTCTGTTACCTGGATGATATCATTATAACCGGCCATACCATAGAGGAACACCTGCAGCGGTTAGTCGCAGTATTGAAGAGGTTGGAAGAGTATGGTTTGAAAGCCAACCGAGAAAAGTGTAAATTCCTTAGAAGTTTTGTGGAGTACCTAGGACACGTCATCTCTGCAGAAGGACTGCACCAATCCCCAAAGAAAGTTAAGGCTATCACTGAGATGCCGAAACCTCAGGATGTTACTCAACTGCGTGCTTTTCTTGGCATGGTCCAGTATTACGCCAAATTCTTGCCCGATCTGGCCACTCATCTTGCTCCACTTCATCGGCTGTTACAGAAAGATGTGACGTGGTTGTGGGGAGCTGCGGAACAAACTAGTTTTCTTGTGGTGAAAGAAATGTTGCTACAGGAGAGGGTTCTGATGCGCTATGACCCTGACTCACCACTAGTTCTTGCCACAGACAGCTCCTCGTATGGTCTCGGAGCGGTCTTGTCACACCGTACTGCTGAGGGAGTAGAGCGTCCTATCGCTTATGCGTCCCGGTCCCTGTCCGAAACAGAGAAGAAGTTCTCACAAATCGAGAAAGAAGCATTATCTTTGGTCTGGGGTGTGAAGAAGTTCCAAATGTACCTGGAGGGTCGCCACTTCACCTTGGTCACCGACCATCAGCCTTTGAAGTACATAATGGACCCCGGGAAGGCTGTGCCAGTCACAGCAGCAGCGAGGATTCAACGTTGGTGTCTCTTCCTAGGAGCTTTTTCATACAATATCGAGTTCCGAGGTACCAAGCAACATGCCAATTGTGATGGTTTATCTCGCCTACCTCAACCATCAGCGCCCGCTGACAAGCCCGATGAAGTTGAAATATTCCATACCACCGTTGTCGAGGCCCTCCCCGTTACAGAGCACGAATTGAGAATGCAGACCCGTAGGGATCCAGTACTTTCCCGTGTTCTGGAGCTTGTGCAGTCAGGATGGCAAGGGACCGAACTTCACCCAGACCTCATCCACTATGCCCATCGCGGTAACGAAATCACGATTCATCATGGAGTTCTAATGTGGGGTAGTAGTGTAGTCGTCCCAGCCAAACTGAGAGAGAGAGTTTTAGAAACGCTTCACGAGGGTCACATTGGTATGGTCAAGATGAAGGGTTTGTCCCGGGGTTTTGTTTGGTGGCCAAACATTGACAAGGACATAGAAGGGGCCGTCCGAAACTGTGAGGGATGTCAAGAGTTGGCAAATAATCCAGCCCGTGCACCCCTGCATCGATGGGAGTACCCTTCCCTTCCCTGGCAAAGACTGCATATTGACTTTGCCGGACCAGTCGAGGGAAAGATGCTCATGGTAGTGATCGATGCCCACAGCAAGTGGCCGGAGATTTTCGTGATGGAGATCACCACTGCTGAAGAAACCGTTAGCACGCTGCGCTCTCTGTTTGCCCGCATGGGACTCCCTGACCAGATGGTGTCAGATAATGGTCCACAGTTCACGTCTGAAACCTTTAGGAAATTTACAACTGCGAACGGTATAAAGCATGTCAGTGGTGCACCTTACCATCCATCAACCAATGGTCAGGCGGAAAGATTAGTACAGAGTTTCAAGAAAGGAGTTAAGGCTGACAAGTCCAGTAGAACCCTGCAACACAAGCTTGATAGGTTCCTGTTAGCTTATCGATCAGCGCCACACGCCACTACTGAGCTTAGCCCTGCACAGCTTCTCCTGGGTCGGAATGTTAAGACAAGGTTGGACCTGATTAAGCCGGATGTTTCAAGAAAAGTTAACAAGAAGTTGCTCCAGCCCAATGACCGCACTTTAAAGTCTTTTGACCAAAACCAGAACGTATGGGTCCGCAACTACCGCAGAGGTCCAAAATGGGTGCCTGGCACCGTCATTGAACAAACGGGTCCAGTCCTGTACAAAGTCAAGGTAAACGACCAAACCTGGAAACGTCATGTCGAGCAGCTACGGGATAGCAACCTTTGCCCACCTGACGCGGAAACGATGGATGATTGTGCTGTTCCGGAGGAGGTCGAACAGGACACACCGCCTGTAGCTACGGAGACTGAGTGGAAGGATGCACCACCTTTGGCTGTGACGCCTATTGGGGAGTTTTCCCCTCCAGAACCACAAGGTCATCAACTAGATCCGAAACCTGAATCGATTACCACCCGTGCCGGTCGTTTGGTTAAACCACCTCCTAAGTTGAAGGACTATGTTTGCGGCTAGAAGGAACTGTGGTGTTTCTTTCTGTGGCCACAGTACCAACATGTTATCTAACATACTTTGAAATTTGTTTCTTGGATTTTGTTTTATTCTTTCTTTTCATTAGTGTACTATTGAGTCTTAAAAGGGAGGAAATTGTTACATTTTTCCTAATTTTGGTTTCCCTGTTCTACGTAGAAGTTAGTGTCACGGGACCGGTTTTCCATATTTGGTATTGTACACGAGGTTTTCTGTTCAGATTAAAAATAGTTCTTCCGCCATCTTGATCTAGTTACTGTGTTCCTGGCCTTTTATTCGGAATACACAACAGAAGGTTATTATTGCATTTGTTTTTGTTTCAAGATTTCTGTCCAGAAATCGGCATGTCAGAAAACCCCTTCAAGACTGGATATGCACTTCATTTTGAATACATGGACATTTTCTATAACTATAAATATTATCCTAAGCATTTTTGGACCATAAGATAAGTTTTATTACATAAATTTAAAACTGTTTTGGTCTACCTTGAGGTCAACAAAGAATGTGTTACAAGGTGAAAATACTGTTTTATATTGAGGAGCTGACTAAAAAGGCTCATATTCCACGTGACTTTGTTCATGATGCTGGAAAAACTTGGGTGTGCAATCTATTTTGTTCACTTCCACCAACAGAATGCCTACTGCTGGGCTACTTCCCTGATGCGTTTTGGGTGACAACAAAATTTTCATTACTTACTGATGGCTGAGTAACTCTTTTTCTTTACGGGTGGCAGCTGGTGCATTGACTGTGATTGGTTTATTTGATACATCATCAGAAGTGGGAACACTCATGGGGATATTATTACTATAGTAGAGTGGTTAAGTGTCTATATTTTGTGCTTAAGCATAGGACTGACTGAGGTCTATCTATAAAAGTGTTAAATATTATTAATTGTCAGTATCATAAATTAATAAGTGCTCTTTGGTGGTTAGAGGAGAGATTATGAAAATGTGAATCATCAATTTTCAAGATTGAGCTTGATTTTGTCAACCCAGTGACACTCAAGTGTTTTTTGTGCCTATGCATAAGTTGATGGATCTAACTTCCATGGCATTACCCCTTGCAATTATGCTAAGTTTGTTAGTGGTTACCTCCAGTTGACTGAACCTTTACCACATTTATCTAATCAGTCATATCCTTGATAAACACAGTCCATTTTGTCAGCCATAAGAAATTTTTAGTGATGGGTAAAATGTTTTTAATATACACTCGATGTTTTTGAGAAATATCATAACAGAGATCATATGAAGGCAGGCTACTGTAAGTGATTTCTGTGGTCAAATATAGAATTTTTTTTAAACTCTTACCTCTGAGGAGAATATTAATTAAAGAATACATTAAGGGTTGGAATAGTTGCTTGTTCTTTCATCTCATTCCATAATTGTGTGCCAAAATTACAGACATCCTCTCACCTTCATTCTCAAGTTGACCATGTAAGCATCTGGTCTATACATTTCTCAGGGGCCACCACTCAGTGTTTACACTTTCACTCCCAAGATCTCATTAATAATTCTCCCTACTGTCTGCAATATAGTTCTTCTGATGTTAGCTTGGGGAATTTGGTATTGGATCAACTAATAATCCCCATTATTCTCATCACTTGTCTGCTTCATATCATATTGATATTGTAAGGAGAACTCTGTCTTGGTCACTCATGGGAGTTAAAAGGATTAAAAATTTCAAAAGATTTGCTTAGAAATCTGTTCCAGCACATTCCAAGGGTTGAAAACCCAAGCGTGTGTTGTCTAGTGAAACTCTTTGGGCAAGTAACTTGCAATTGGGAAGAGTATTCCATTTCCTATGAACATAAATGATATGGGCAACGTTACCCTTAGACATGCCTTGCCTTGATGCATATGAAGGTTTTATGTTACAGCCTTAGGGTTGGCTTAAGGTTGGGGTTAGTTCATAACACAGGAGAGAGAGAGAGAGAGAGAGAGAGAGAGAGAGCGAGAGAGAGAGAGAGAGAGAGAGAGAGAGAGAGAGAGAGAGAGAGCGAGAGAGAGAGAGAGAGAGAGAGAGAGAGAGAGAGAGAGAGAGAGCGAGAGAGAGAGAGAGAGAGAGAGAGAGAGAGAGAGAGAGAGAGAGAGAGAGAGAGAGAGAGAGAGAGAGAGAAACCAAGGTAGGGAACTTTTGTAACCCAGGGCACTTTTGTAACCTAATTGGGGCACTTTTGTAACATTCGATAGGGCACTTTTGTAACAATAGGGCACTTTTGTAACAGTATAGGGCACTTTTGTAACTGTGGCCATTTTTGCCACCTCGAACTGATTCTTTTGTTCCCGTTTTTTTAAAGGGCCCTAGTCAGGCACACCTTTGTTTTTGTTTCCATGTGAGAGTTTGGCTATTATATTTTATTCGGAGCATGTCGAAATGAAGGATCACTGTGAAACTACTAAAGATAATTAAACATACTTTCAGGAACACAACTGACAGTAAAGCAGTAAGATTTTGCTTCACCGTGTAATATCAATAATTTCGATGGCATCGAAAATGGCGGAGGCTGACTAGGGTCGTTTAAGCCTGGTTTTACTAGCGACGCAAGCACAAGCGTAAGCACAAACGCAAGCAAAGAGGATGATCCAAGGGAAAACGAAATTCGGCGCAAACACAAATTAAATTTTAAGTAATTTTATTATTGTCTGTGCTGATCAGCAATTTTTAAAAGAACAAGGTGCAATTTAGTTACTCTTGTTAACATAACTGGAACGAACATATTCCTTTATTTCATAGGGAATCAACTACAACAAAGTAAATAGCTTATTGATGCTGATGGGATGTGATAAACTTGCGGGCTTGTTTAGTTGCCCATATTCTGCCCCCTGTTTAAAGAAAATACACGTAAATGGACATTTTCAAAGTCGAGCGTACTGGCTATCCGAGCTTACTGGATACAAGTAAAGTTCAAGTCTACAATCTTTGTAGCAATAAATGTGATTGTGCTTTCTCAAGTCAAATTGTTGACAAGACATACCGTGAAAAGAGGAGTAATAAATGCAACGTACATGAAGTGCCATACATTTCCCCTAAAGGTATTCCCTTAAAGGTAACCCTTAAAGCCTCTGCCAGAAAAATGTATTTTTTGGCTTGTAGAGATGATATGATTTTTGGAAATATTGCGCCACCAATGTGTGTTAAGAATCAGCTAAAAATTACCCTAAATGGAGTGTCGTCATATCACCCGAATGCAATTTTTGCCATAAGAAAAAACATTTTCCAAACATTGCGTCACCCACGCAAACAAAAGAACAATTCGTACAGAAGCGGCTTTCTGGGTATGTCTCGACAACTGCAACGTTTTGCTAAAACAACAAACAATCTCACATACACCTAAATTAATGGGTCAGAATCATGAGCAATAGAGCTGTCAACTTCAAAAGTTATTGATGCTCCTTTGAGTTGATGTGGTTTGAAATAAAAACCGCGCGCTAATTTATTTAAGGAAAAAAATCTCTGTTACAAGGCTAGAATGATTTCTTTTGCGCTTAGTCCTAACTGCTTAATATTGGTTCATTGCGCTGTTCAAGTAAACTACCATTGGCTGTTGTAATTACCTCAGTTTTTTGCTGAAAAAGTATTGAAAAACATTCTATTACCTCTGTCTTTAATATTAACTCAACGAAACGTTATCAAGCAGTTGATTGACTCCGAATACAACGAGTGGGAGGATTTGGAGACAAAAAACGTTTGGCTTTCGTCAGGTACTGAAATAATAAATTTTACCGATGAGATCCATACACAAGTATCATTCCATATACTTCTTGCTAATTTCTCAATTCCTAGTTAGGGTCATTTAAGGGAGATGAGGAGCCGGCTTAGTGGTTCGTGCACTTAACTCCAGATCGACATTTATAGTTTCAAGGTGGTGTGTTCTCGGGCAAAACTAGGAATGGATTAGAATGGCAGCATGGGATTCTCCCATACAGACCTCCAGCTTGGTTAATAGGGACTAAGTAATAATTAAAACGAATTACACTTGCAGGAATGTTATTAACAGTATCTTTACCTCAGACTTCCCGCTCTGTGACAAAGATTGAAGTAATAGCCGTAACCAATAATATCTATTTTAGCATTACTAATAATATTATTATGTTATAGTAAATCCAACCGTTCCCATTTGGACGTGCCCTTTCGCTGAAGCTGCTTGCTCAAAAACGTGGTTTTCCACGTTTGCAGCAGTCTGGCGCCTCAAGTCTTTTGTCTTTCCTAAGCTTACGTCTGAGACCTCTGAGTTTATCTGTCCACTGCCAGACTATCCAAATGTTAGTGTTGCAATTCCATGGAGTTCTTTGCCTACCGATAGAGACTTTTTTTTAACTCTTAAGGTATTTATACCCTATGTTGCATTTGTAAGAAATAAGTAAGATGATGATGATAATGATAAAATTCATTTTCACCTTTATTGTTATCATTAATATCATTAATACAATATCTATCATTTATTTCATAAGAATTTATTAGTGATGAGAAGAAAAACACGCCAAGAGGGTGTTAAATTGATATAAAATCAAATGCTCTGATCTAAATTACAGTCGATAACGGATTTTATGAAAAACAACATGTCAGTATGTTCAGAGAGCATAGATTTCAGCTGAGAAAAGAATGTATCTATTTAATGGCCCAAATTTTATTTGGATAACTACTGGTAGCTAACAAGAGTACCTTGGGTTAACATAAATTTCTGATGTCATTGTTTTGGCTCTTAATTTGAGGTGCAAGAGGCGCCAACTATTGATCACGATGCGGATGGAATGTTTGTTGGTCCGATTCTTCACATTTCGTGCTCACACGATGTGAAGCTGTCAGTGCCAGCGAAAATCAGCCTCCCGTTGGCACTCACAGACGGTGAAATAGAGCCAGCGGAGCTGCATTCAGGTCAAGTGAAGATACTACATTTCAATTCGAGAGAGGAATCACAAGAATGGACGGATATCACAGATCATTTGGATATGCCTGTAGTCCTAAGAAATGGAATAGTGACGTTCCAAGTCAAAACTTTCGGCCGGTAAGATAAAGATGTAGACCGATTTTGCCAGCTGTTGACACTTTTTTTTATATTTCTTGAAGTAAACCATTAGTTTTGAAACTCCAAATTTCGTCAGTTCTTATGCTATGGGTTTGAATGTGATAATGAGTGCAAAAGAGCACTGAAAAGTAACATCGATCGATTAATCAATGTACTCAAAGTACATCATACGCCTGGTTTTTGAGATATTTTGATTCCACTGGCGAGTGACTTAAAAAATAGGAAGCATCCAGTAAAAATTCTGAGGAAGTTGAAAAACAAAGATGCTTTACGCCAATTTTATTGCAACAACCGCTCCTCATATGTACCAACGTGAGGTACACCTACTTGTGAGTAAAAGAACCATCCCCCCCTGCACTCGTCCTACACCCCCTCCTTCTCCTCTCTCAGCATTGGGTGAATCCCTGGAGCTTCTCTAAGTTATTCAAACTGGTTTTAAAATTAAAAGTTCTCACTGAAAAAGTTTCTTCTCAAGAGGCCAACACGCTTTCTAATAAGTGTAGATGTATCTTAAAACGTGTATTTTTTGGTTCATGACGTGTAGTTTTCTGCCATTCTCTTTCAGGTTTTGGCCCTGGTTGATGAAGACGTCCGCCAACATTCAACAGAAATATGCCTCGCTCCTATACGAGAGGATCATGAAACGACACGTTGGGTTTTTAGCTTTCTTATGCAAGGATACAGTACCCTCGACATACTTGCTGAAGTTGTTTTGTTTCCCGCAGCATTTAAGATATGGAGTGGATAACTATGTATCCTCAAGATGTTTTGTAACTTTACGTAGAGAAGAAACCTCGCAGAAACCTCTGTCGATCGGCGATGAGACATATGTTTTTCTTTCAAATGGATTTGAAGTGCATGGGGCGGGAAATGCAGAGGACATCGTCTTAATGTAAGGACCAGCCCTGTTACGTTTTATCGGTCCATCATCATCACCCGCTCATTTGTAAAATAACGTGAAAAGGCATTGTGACTCTGCCTCTCAGGCATGCTATATTGACCAATAGTAATAATGAAATGGTGCAGTAAGCGCAAATTATTGGAATTTTCTCCTCTTAATCAAAAAACGTAGAGATTGATCTGCGACTAAACAGCGACTAAAAGAAGGGTTGAGAAAGCGGCAATGGCCCTCGATCTTAAGATCACAAGTCTGCCACACATTCAAATTATCGGATCAATATTTGTTTCTGGGCAACCGAGCTCGATATCGATTTGTCGTACTCGATTACCATTCCTGCTCGATAAGCAAACGACGTTTGATAATCGAGCTCGATAACTACAAGTCGAGCTCGATTGCTAATCGAGTACGATTACTAATCGAGCTCGATTAGTTATCGAGCTCGATAACTAATCGAGCTCGATTAGTAATCGAGCTCGGTTACAGTACTAACGAGAAAGACCGGGAAAGAGTCAAACACTGATTGAGGAGGACGATGGCAGGTAGTGATGTTGCAAGAACCTTGGTCATTAGGTGAGTATTTCGTAAGTTTTCGTTAAGTTTCAGAGATAGCATTAAAAGGGAAGGTGTAAAAGGAAGTGGGAGCAAATGTATTGGAAACAGAAATTTTCCCAAAGCACGAAAACCCCAGGTCAGGTGTAGTCATTTCGGGTATAGAAGGATAAACTTAAACTTAAACTTAAACTTCGCTGGAATGGGACTTAATACAGACAAGAACAAACTTTTGGTAATCCTTAGTTTATTGTAAAATGTAAAATTTCTATGGTTAACTACGCAGGGGAATACTTGTGTCACTTTTAGATAAACTTGTGTCACTTTTAGATGAACGTTCAGTGATATATGTATACTTTTTTAAAAACAAATAAAACAACTTCTGGTTTAGAGCAAGATTTTATAAACCATTCAACCACTGTGCAACGCAATTCCTTTCCTTCTTACCGAACTAACCAAAAGTAGCAACCTTTTAAAGCAAACTTGTATCTCGAAAACCTCGAGCTGGAGGTAATACTTCTGAGCAAAGTAATATGGGTACTAAACTGTGTTTTTCAAACTCTCATTCCTAATGACAAAACACTCAGCTGAATATTTAGGCTTGCAGCTTGGGAAAAGTACTTAATTGCTTGTAAACATGAGGATTTTTGTCTGTCACTGGATGTTCCTTTGGCCTTAGCGAGTTGCAAAATGTTGAGTTGTCTCACTATTAAAATGTAGCCTTGGTGACATATAGCCCATCTACACTGACAACTAACAAGGATTTCTGAGGCATCCAGAAGCAGATCTTTACGGCTTAAGAGGCCATCTCTCTCATTTCCACCCTGCCAATTTCACCTTAAACTCTGTCAACAGAAAGACTATACTTAGGAAAGAACTAAGTTAGATTTGGTTTGATTTGAAATAATTTTCTGACTGCATTAAGGGCCATAATTATTTCACCAGTTGGTAGGGACTATCACAACATCTCGGAAATTGAATAATACGCATATTTTGTAACATTGTAAAATATTTGATTCGCATAGTTAAGCCACGACATTTATATCAGATCCCTTAACAACCTTTCTAGTTTGCTAAGAAAGTTAGAATTTCCCTCTCCATATATTTGAAAAGGCAAACTTTAACATATTCTGACCCTATATATCAGGGAAAATTATTTTTGACATAAAATTGACCGGGTGGAAATAAGAGAGACAACCTCTTAAGTATTTCAATTTTTTTTTCTTTGTAAGAGATAGTGATGATCCTTTAGTCAAGATCTTAGCAGAAAATCCTTGCAGCCTTATTGATAACTTTTTAACTCCCAGAAGTGATTGACATGTAACTTCTCCCTATTAATAACACTTATACATCATTTAGCAAACAGGTGATGAGAATACTCAAACTTATCAGGTAGAAGTTGTCATCTTGATCAAAACACCAAATTCTTGTAACTAATACACAAGGAAATATGCAGCAGCTAGAAAGGAGAATTAACAATCAGATCTTGGGAGTCAAAGGGTTAAGATTCTGGACTCAGTCAACATACTTACTGCCTAAATATAACAGAGGCATTGTGTAATGGATCTTAACTGAACTGAATGAACACAACTTTATAGGGAATAACTTTCTTAAAAAACTTAAGGGCTATGATTAATCATTTGACCCCTATGAGTGACTAGCATCAAACTTCTCCTTACAACATCACCCCTGAATTACACATTCAGGTAACAAAAACAAAGGAAATGTTCACCAGCTTAAGACACTCTTGATTGTTAAACTAATTTTTGTTGTTAACACTTGGGAAATGTATAAAGACTGGTATTGAGAATATCCCCTCCTGATGTTAGGGTGTAAAGGATTAACAGTGCAGTTTCTGAATGAATGTAGACATTGTTGTACTGTAGGCTGTGTTGTGTTCATTCAACATTAACCCTCTACACTCTAACATCAGTATGCACACTCTCCATACTGTACTTACACATTTACACAGGTGCTGACAAGGAGAGTTTGTTTAATAATTAAGAACTTCTCCAGTTGGTGATCATTTCCTAGACTCTCATGACCTTATGTGTGATTGAAGGATGATATTGTCAGGAGAAATTAGATTCTAGTCACTCTTAGGGATTAAAGGGTTAAGTAGGAAATAGTAAGTTAATGGTACAGTGGAACCTTGATTTAACGAACCTCTATACAACGAAGTTCTTGATATGACAAACAATACTTCTGTTTCAGCCCAGCTAAAGTTACAGTAATATTAATGCCACAGAACCTCGATATAACAAACCCTAAATATAGCCAACCAATGTCTCCAGCCCCTTGGCACTCTATTAAATCAAGTTTCCACTGTACATGTTATCTATTTCTATATACTACTTGAAATGAAAAGGTGGAGAATAAAGTTGTGTACCTTTACACATAGCCAGTATATCAAACAAAAAAAAAACCCTTAAATTATAATAGAATATCATTTAATGGCTTACACTTGTGAACTTATGGTTAGGTGAGGTACATATAAAATGAATTTAGTAGTAATTTTGGATCTGCCTTTGTCTCGGTATGATCAAGTTTACTGGTAGTACTGATCACGAGTGATGGTACACAACTTATTTCTAGTGTTTGGCATCTTCCCTTTTTCTCTTTCCCTTTCGATCCCTGTGAGATCTTTGGTCCTTTCTCTTTTTTTTCTCCATCCTGGCTCCTTTATCTTTATTTTCATGGTCATCATCTTTTGTTTCCATGTGAAAAAAGGTGAAAAAATGAGAGATTAGTTGAATGTTGTAATGTGCTCACTGGAATAAAGTCAAAAATGAGGGTTGGTCATGTGTAGATACTAACAACTGATGATAAAAATAACAAACTAAGGGGCTTGTTGGAAATATTTTGGGATGTACCCTCAAATAAAATTAACAAACAATTTAAATGTTTTTGGTAATTCACTGGAAGAAACAGGTACCTCACTGTGCTTCATCATGGCACAAACATTGCACAAGGAAGTTTGATAAAGAAGAAGAGTTATTATGAGTAAGAGTTATTAAGACTAATTATGAAGTTGGTGGTGTTAACATTGGTCATCATAATCTATTTACTTTTGTGTTTACCTTTCATTGTCTCTGAGAGTTCCTTTTCATCTGAGGGGTAGTTTCCTTTGAATGACACCTGCAATGAAACATAGGCAGAGGGTAGTATGCCACTCATGGGATGAGTGGCATATCACCCTCGTGTAGGTGCCGCTGGGAAGTATTATCCAGAGAGTTTAAATAATCTAATGGCCCATTTATGAACACTTTCATACAATTTGGACTCCTTAGGGTTGAGGAGGTGGGAGGGGTTGGGTCCGAGACAAGTCTACAGAAAAATAATGGCTTTGAGGGGGAACCATCCCCCTAAATCAAATGTTGGAAGGAGGGAGGTCACACTAAATATCTCAGTAATTGTAGAGTTTTGTATCCTATTTATGTGAAACTACATGTTCAAAAATCAACAAAAAGTATATACATGACAGTTTCCATCCCAACAATTTTCAAAGTATCTGAGTAACTGTAGAGTTTACATGATTTTACACTATTTAGATAACACTAAATGTTCAAAAATAAACAAAAAGTATATGCATGACTGTTTCCATCCCAACAATTTTCAAAGTATCCGAGTAACTGTAGAGTTTACATGATTTTACACTATTTAGATAACACTACATGTTCAAAAATAAACAAAAAGTATATGCATGACTGTTTCCATCCCAACAATTTTCAAAGTATCTCAGTAATTGTAGAGTTTACATGATTTTACACTATTTAGATAACACTACATGTTCAAAAATAAACAAAAAGTATATGCATGACTGTTTCCATCCCAACAATTTTCAAAGTATCTCAGTAATTGTAGAGTTTACATGATTTCATACTATTTTGATATATCTACATGTTCAGAAACAAACAAAAAGTATAGAAACATGCTTCTGCTCATATAATTATACATCCTCTGCATTTGCATGACTTTTCATCCCAACAATTTTTAAAGTATCTTAGCAATTGTGGATTTTACATGGATTTTGTACTGTTTTCCCAACAATTTTTAAAGTATCTTAGCAATTGTGGATTTTACATGGATTTTGTACTGTTTAGATAACACTACATGTACTATATGCTTTTGTCAGCTTAGTAATATGTGTTCTGCACTTATATGGCTGTTTTCATCACAACAATTTTCAAAGCTAGGTACTCTTATTAAAAGACATTTTATCGGGTTAGATGTGCGCAATATCCCTCATCTTTAGCATTGTCAAGCTCTTCCTCACTGTTGTGTATCTGTGAGAGTTGCTTTTGTACTTCTCATCTATGTCATACTCTTCAGGATACATGAAGGAGTACTCTTAATCTCTGACTTCTTGAGGTTTGAGGTAGTTCGACCCTCTTGGCATTACTGAAATGGTATCTTCATAAGAGCTGTGCGAGGTATGTCACATCTTGACTTTATTGCTAAGTTCTTGCCTGATATTTGTGGTAGTTCTGCTTTCTTGGCATAACTGAAATGATATCTTCACAAGAGCTGTGCGAGGTATGTCACATCTTGACCAAACAGCAAGCAAAAAACTCTCAACATCTACTCTCTTTCAGGGACAGCAAGGCAAGGAGGGTGCAGTAAACATATTGGAAGATTATTACCCAGCAGGTTTCCGCCTCAATTACTTTGTTCTAATAACATGTCGATTTCGAACCTTTTCTTTTTCCTTTTGATTTTCGATAGTTTTCTTTATTACTTCTTCTCTTTCTGATGTGGTGTCTTCGCAGATTTCTTGAATCTGCTTTAATAACTTTGGCTTCTCTCTCCAAGTGTCTGTATCCTGTGTTGCATTTAACATCCTGAACTCGACACACTTCATCTGCTCTGCAAGAAGTGAGGAAATTGTTATCCTTGCCTCAAAATTGAAAAGCAAGGGATCATGAAGGCAACATGTGTGGTTGATAACCTCCAGCATATCAAGGTGATGCAGTTCAATAAGAAGAAAAGAGCAGAGCAGCCAAAGGAGAACAAAAAAGAAACCACCACAAAAACACAGGAAAAAGTCTCCCTGATTATGCTGGGAAAGATTGGTTTAAAGAATGTACAAAGGTAAAGAATTTTGCAAGAGGGGGTAAAGTGCCTCAAGAAACATTGACTTGACTAACATATCTACAACACTAAGAACTACACAGTGGAGGTTTTTGCAAGGTATTGGCTTTTCCAAATGAATCCTGAAGGCCCTGGTTTGCAAACACAACTGAAGGAAAGAGATTTAACATGTAAACAATCCTTGCAAGACAGTGAAAACCCCAACATAGCTGAAGATAAGTAGAGCAAAGTGAAAGCCATACAAATAGTAACAATGAGAATGACAATGATTCCATCAACTCTGGAGAGGAAGATAACTCCACAAATGATGTCCTTCTTGCTTTTATCAATAACTAGAGAACAAGTTGAAAGGCCAGCTGCAACACACCCAGGAAGATTAAAAGGACCCATAAGAAATGGAGTCATAAATCATTTGATTCTTAACTTTTTTAATCCTGGAACAGTGAAGAAATCTCACAGCTAACAAACCCAAATTACTTTTCAAATTTATGTCTGACGAATGAGTTATGACCATCATTATAATGAACAAAAAATAAAAATAATAAAGCACACTGCAGAATACAAAAGTGGACTAAGGGGACAAGGAAGGCTGGGGGGTGGGGCAATTCATCAGGAAAAAAGCTTTACATTGTAGGGAATAACCATAGCAAAAAATGACATTTGTCATGAAGTATCCGATGAAGTATTAATATTAACCACAAATTAAAAACATCAGGTTAGAGTTAAGGTTAGGGGATACTTCATAACAGTTTTTTGGGATGAGGAGAAGGGTAAGGGGACAACGTATAGAGCTTACTGTCTAGCTGCATTTTGAAAAAAAAAATTAAGAATACATAAGAAGAGCCTGGTCAAAGTATACCAGGATATCTAAGGATACCAGGTCGCACTGGACACTTCTCACGAAGAGCTGGTCAACAGTGGCCCCGGGGGATTACAAAGGGTAATGATCTAAGGATACCAGGTCCAACTGGACACTTCTCACGAAGAGCTGGTCAACAGTGGCCCAGAGGGATTACAAAGGGGAATGATCTAAGGATACCAGGTCCAACTGGACACTTCTCACGAAGAGCTGGTCAACAGTGGCCCGGAGGGATTACAAAGGGAAATGATCTAAGGATACCAGGTCCAACTGGACACTTCTCACGAAGAGCTGGTCAACAGTGGCCCGGAGGGATTACGAAGGGAAATGATCTAAGGATACCAGGTCCAACTGGACACTTCTCACGAAGAGCTGGTCAACAGTGGCCCCGGAGGGATTACAAAGGGGAATGATCTAAGGATACCGGGTCCAACTGGACACTTCTCACGAAGAGCTGGTCAACAGTGGCCCCGGAGGGATTACAAAGGGGAGTGATCTAAGGATACCAGGTCCAACTGGACACTTCTCACGAAGAGCTGGTCAACAGTGGCCCGGAGGGATTACGAAGGGGAATGATCTAAGGATACCAGGTCCAACTGGACACTTCTCACGAAGAGCTGGTCAACAGTGGCCCCGGAGGGATTACCAAGGGGAATGATCTAAGGATACCAGGTCCAACTGGACACTTCTCACGAAGAGCTGGTCAACAGTGGCCCCGGAGGGATTACGAAGGGGAATGATCTAAGGATACCAGGTCCAACTGGACACTTCTCACGAAGAGCTGGTCAACAGTGGCCCCGGAGGGATTACAAAGGGGAATGATCTAAGGATACCAGAGGGGAATGATCTAAGGATACCAGGTCGCACTGGACACTTCTCACGAAGAGCTGGTCAACAGTGGCCCCGGAGGGATTACAAAGGGGAGTGATCTAAGGATACCAGGTCCAACTGGACACTTCTCACGAAGAGCTGGTCAACAGTGGCCCGGAGGGATTACGAAGGGGAATAATCTAAGGATACCAGGTCCAACTGGACACTTCTCACGAAGAGCTGGTCAACAGTGGCCCCGGAGGGATTACAAAGGGGAATGATCTAAGGATACCAGGTCCAACTGGACACTTCTCACGAAGAGCTGGTCAACAGTGGCCCCGGAGGGATTACAAAGGGGAATGATCTAAGGATACCAGGTCGCACTGGACACTTCTCACGAAGAGCTGGTCAACAGTGGCCCCGGAGGGATTACAAAGGGGAGTGATCTAAGGATACCAGGTCCAACTGGACACTTCTCACGAAGAGCTGGTCAACAGTGGCCCCGGAGGGATTACGAAGGGGAATGATCTAAGGATACCAGGTCCAACTGGACACTTCTCACGAAGAGCTGGTCAACAGTGGCCCCGGAGGGATTACAAAGGGGAATGATCTAAGGATACCAGAGGGGAATGATCTAAGGATACCAGGTCGCACTGGACACTTCTCACGAAGAGCTGGTCAACAGTGGCCCCGGAGGGATTACAAAGGGGAGTGATCTAAGGATACCAGGTCCAACTGGACACTTCTCACGAAGAGCTGGTCAACAGTGGCCCGGAGGGATTACGAAGGGGAATAATCTAAGGATACCAGGTCCAACTGGACACTTCTCACGAAGAGCTGGTCAACAGTGGCCCCGGAGGGATTACAAAGGGGAATGATCTAAGGATACCAGGTCCAACTGGACACTTCTCACGAAGAGCTGGTCAACAGTGGCCCCGGAGGGATTACAAAGGGGAATGATCTAAGGATACCAGAGGGGAATGATCTAAGGATACCAGGTCGCACTGGACACTTCTCACGAAGAGCTGGTCAACAGTGGCCCCGGAGGGATTACAAAGGGGAGTGATCTAAGGATACCAGGTCCAACTGGACACTTCTCACGAAGAGCTGGTCAACAGTGGCCCGGAGGGATTACGAAGGGGAATAATCTAAGGATACCAGGTCCAACTGGACACTTCTCACGAAGAGCTGGTCAACAGTGGCCCCGGAGGGATTACAAAGGGGAATGATCTAAGGATACCAGGTCCAACTGGACACTTCTCACGAAGAGCTGGTCAACAGTGGCCCCGGAGGGATTACAAAGGGGAATGATCTAAGGATACCAGAGGGGAATGATCTAAGGATACCAGGTCGCACTGGACACTTCTCACGAAGAGCTGGTCAACAGTGGCCCCGGAGGGATTACAAAGGGGAGTGATCTAAGGATACCAGGTCCAACTGGACACTTCTCACGAAGAGCTGGTCAACAGTGGCCCGGAGGGATTATGACGGGGAATAATCTAAGGATACCAGGTCCAACTGGACACTTCTCACGAAGAGCTGGTCAACAGTGGCCCCGGAGGGATTACGAAGGGGAATGATTTAAGGATACCAGGTCCAACTGGACACTTCTCACGAAGAGCTGGTCAACAGTGGCCCTGGAGGTATTACGAAAGGGGAATATTGTAAGGATACCAGATCAATGTTAAAATAAGTACAGTTACAAATAAAAACAGAGGTCATTATTTAACTCTTTAACTCCCAGGAGTGATTAACCTCTAACTTCTCCCTATAATATTCCTTCATGATCTAGCTAACAAGTAATGAGAATACCTAAACTTATCAGGTAGATGTTGTTATGTTGATTTAAAAACACCAAATTCTCACAAGTGGTTTACAAGGAAATGTGTAGCAACGAGAGGGGAGAATTCGTAATCAGATCTCTGGAGTTAAAGGGTTCAGATCTGAAATCGAGAATTAAACCTCTATTTTTTAATTTATGACTTTTGCACCTACCAGTGACTGCTCCAAGTTAGTCATCTCTTCAGTGTTCTGAAAATTTGTCAAAAAAAAAAACAAATTAGACCATAGCAATGAAAGTGTCTGTCACGAAGACACATAAAATAACTTATTATGCTACCGCAGCTCACGCTGTTTTTAAGTGTTTAATAATTTTAGAGAATTTACATAAGTAAGAGTTAAATGTGACCCTCCACGGGAAAACGGACACTAACGCTTTTCCGTTAAACGGTCTCGAAAAACGGTTGTAAACGGATAGTAAACGGTTAACTCGAGCGTTTAAACCGATGCCATAACCGCTTAACCGGATGGCAAAAAATTTAAACGGTTGACCAAAGTCCAAAAACGGATAGCTTAGGTCTTCAAACCGTTGACCAAAAATAAAAACGGATAGCACGAAACGTTAAACGGTTGACCAAAGTTCAAAAACGGATGGCTCACACTGTTAAACGGTTGACCAAAAATAAAAACGGTCAGCCCGAAACGTTAAACAGTTGACCAAAGTCCAAAAACGGATAGCTTAAACCGAGAAACGGTTGACCAAAATTGACAAACGATGAGCTTAAAATTAATGTTTAACGGCTGTGGTTGAGCTGGCGAGATCTTCTGCGGAAAAACTTTCAGAGTGACAACGGATAATTATCCTTTAAAGCGAAAATATTGAGCATGATAATTTGAAAAGTAATAACTAGCATTTATTGTTTTTTCAGAGGGCACGGTAACGAATCTTGCAATCTGATTGGTTCTTTACCCGGTCAGTATTTTCCTATCTCTGCCCACGGGCCACGGTAACGCTTTCTTGAGTCGCCGAGTACATCACAACTTTCGTTGTCATTTTTCATAAATATACCTCGTTTTCCGGCTGGGCAGTATTTTTAAGCAAACACGTCGGTCACTACCTCAAGCCGATAAATAACTTATGAATCCTCTCTTTTCTCTCTATCAAATCACTTTGGTTGACAGAATAATATTGGTTTCAGAATGAATTTGTATAAACAATAGTGTCATTACGTTGGTTGACAAGCGGCTTAAAAACCGTCTGCAATTAATTTTAATCGTTCACAAAAAGTACCCAGAAAGTTGAAATGTGAGGTATTTGGTTACAGTTAAACTGAACGATGGAACTTTCATTCATTTAATATCTGAATTTTCTCGAGCAATTTGTTCATAGTAAAAAAAAAGCGAGCGAAGTTTTAATTTAAGTTCTACAACAAATATACGCTCCTGGTGAGTCTTTCCAATTCCGTTCAATTTGGACATTTGTACCTTAAATTGCACAACAGAAATTGAAGGAATTGAGAAAAGGCTGCATTAAATTCCCTTGTGTCTCGTTGGAGTGTGCCGTTCGAATTTAGTTTTTGTGAAGGAAAGATCAGAGTTAAACACGCCATTACAGCAAACAAACGAGCAAACTCCCACAACTTCAAAATAAAAAAATTGAATTTACTCACAATTACTTTCCTCGCCGTTTACTTAATGAACAGAGGTAAATCTTCGTACATGAATGAATGGTCGATGAGAGTAAATAATACTTTCCGTTAGATCATTAACTGATTTTTAAGAAAACATTGTCGTGACAGTCCTTGCCAAACTAGTTCTGTTGGTTTTCAAATGTTCCTACGATTTTTTTTTTTCTTGTGCGCTCTCTAATTGACAGGTGTCAGATTGTGACAGATACTTGTAAAAATAATGTTTCAAAGTTTGTTTGGAAGCCTTTTAAATCACCTTTATCGTTACGGAAATGAAAATGTTTCGCTGAGGAATCTCTCTTAAATTTACATCACCTCTATTTTAACTACCATTTACTCACTCAAAAATTGTTCAGTTTATGGAAGATATTGCCGTATTTACGGCCATAAGTCATTCGGGTTCTATCGGAAAGAATTTCGTCAAGTTTAAAAACAATAAATATGTTATTTACCGGCTAAGGGTCGGTCCGTATGGTGAAAAACTGTGACCTCGGTCTTGAAAATGCTGCCCTCGGCCTACGGCCTCGGGCAGTATTTTCAAGACCTCGGTCACAGTTTTTCACCATACGGACCTCCCAGCCGGCAAATAACATATATATACTTGCGCATTTTATTTCTGGGTTAATTACTGCCGCTTTCGTGTGACATTCATGAAATAAGCGCAATTTACTGAGAATAGTTTCGCTGCTGAATATCCTGAACGGCTACCGCGAGAAACTCATAATCTTCTCCTTTGTTTATTCTTATTAGTATTGAAAATGAACTTCATTTCTTCCTGTTCGGAAGTTTCGCGAAACAAATTTGCATATGCAATGCCGCCACCTTGTCTGAAGCCGAGACCTTTCAAGGTCAAATAACGCAATGAAGTTCCAATGCAAATAAAAGGTCGAATCGGTGTCACGCACCAAGCGGGGCCGTTAAAATGATTGTCAATAAAACCAAGAATGATGAATCAAGATGATATAAACGGAAAGAGAGTAGCCGATTTAACTTGTTTGTCAAAGGATGCGACGGAAACTCGCTTACTATGATCACACAAAAGATAAAACCAAAATAAGATACGGTCTTTCTGTATTTCAAGAACCGGCGAGTATCGAGCGAACGCAAGATTGATACTTCGAACTGCCTATTACAGAATGTTAGGCAAACAGTCCAAAGCTTTCCGTGGAACTTTAAACGGATAGCTTTTTTTTTTTAAACGGGTAAGCAAACTGTTTAAATGTTTTTTATGTCCGATGCTTATCCTGTCTACTGGCGACAGCTTCTCAATGTTGCAAGACATCTAAAGGAAGATTTTAGCAACCTTAGTTTTCTCTCATCCACGTTTACATCCAATCTTGCCCCTTTTCGGCATTTCGCTGCTTTTATTACGGTACTTTTCACTCTTTTCTCTGAAACCATTTTCTACCCTACGATACAGATTATGAAGGCAGCAGCACTTACCTGCTAAGGTCTTTTCCTGTAAGGGGAGGAAATGCTCTCACCAGTAAGTCTCCGATTTGGGAAGAGCTGTCGTTCTTTGTAAACGATATATCAGAAATCCGCTTGGCGGTAGCGAGCCTGCCCAGCTCAGTCTTGTTTGGCACGCTTCTGTGCCGTTTATCCAAAAAGACAACAGTTCTTTGGAAAGCGCGCTTGCTATGGTTCATCTCGTGGAGTTAAACACTTAATCTAAAATGCTTAACTCCTTGCTGCACTAATATTCCCAAGGATGACGCGAAACCACGCCGAAAATGAAACTGACCGACGTGTATACGTATTAATAAAAGGCTTTTGTTTCGTGGCACACCCATGTCACCTAGGCCTGTCGCTACGGGACATTTATATTGATAGTTAAACAATATTAGGATCGTTTGCCGCAAATGCCGCTAAGCGCACCCTTTTATTCGTTTAGTTGTTCTTTAATTCCATGAAACGGGCAAGTTACCCTTTTCCAGGAAATGATGTCCACACACACATACACACACACACACACTCGCACATGCAGAATGGAAACTTGATTGTTTGAACAGGGAACTTGACCCTGGGTAACTGTCATTTCGCGGATCGATTGTTGCCAGATCAGTATCAATTGTTATTGATGAATACGTGTCAAATTGTCCAGGAAATACACATTTCCCATAGAGGTTCACAAGGTTATAAACATCGTTTACTTATCAGTTAGTCTTGGTTCTTTCACTAAAAGCAAACTTTGCTTGGATTAGATCACTTCGCTGCTTTATTCATTGCCAGATTCGCTATGTCTAATGAGCATTTTGAGTTTACTTCTCCTCCCGGAGCGCTATTCAACTGTTCTGTATGGTAAGTCTTTTTTGTTTTGTGATGATTTTTATCTTTCAGCAACTGATCGTTTTCGCTGTCACCCATCGAGAGAGAGAGATCTTCAGTGGAGTAGTTAAGAAATTTAAATGTCATAGGAGATAGGTTAAGGAAGAACTTTTTTAATTTTTAGGTCTCTTTGTTTTCCCAAACTTAAGATATTCGTCGAAATGTTTTGCGCAAATTTACAGAGCCTAATATCGAGTCGCAATTGTCGTGGGTGTATCTTTGGTTCACCAACATTTCCGCTGAAAAATAGTGCAAAAAATCTGGAATTTACTTGGCTATCTAGCCCACTGATTATCTAAACTGAAACAACAAACATGTACGAAAGCACATTTTCTAACACTTAATTTCCTAAAAAGGCTCAAAAGTCGACAGATAAGTCTATATTTTTCGACAACGCAGAGCTGTATGCCAAGCATCCACCATAACTCTGAACTTCAAATTACGCTGGTTTCTGTTATGATATGCAAAAAAAACCTTCCGGACATCAACGTTTGCTTTTTCTTTCTTATGTAACTCTCAACTGTTATGTAATCACTTGGGACTACTCACGTGTCAGTTCTCGGGTTACACGAAGAAGAAAAAAACATATTTTCAATAAGGGACTCGCTATCGCGTTGTTGTTGTTTCGTTAGCTCTAAAGGTAACCTGCCTCTCAAGTGATTAAAGTTTGTGTTCAAAGAAGCTTACTGGACTCAGACTCACTATCTTGCTCTCTCGCGTCTTAAAGGACAAAACTGTTTCCAAACCCAGCTTGAAGATGTCAGGTGAAAATCTGCAATAAAGCAAGGCTTAACCTGACATTTAAGGAGAACGACCGCCAGCATTCAGAGCATTCATAAGGCAGAAGTTCTTTTTAACTGTGGAACTATATTCGCATTTCCTGGGAAAAGAGATCATAAGCGAAATTGTAATTTTCTTTTGGCAAAAGGACGAGATGTTTAAATATTAACGCTAGGAAAATCATTAACGCACACTTGCTTACTTCTGTGATCGAGCTGTACTAAATAGTTTATACTTCAGCAGTTGTCTTTCTGAGAGGAGAGAAATGTTGCTCATCCCTCAGGAATTTGACCAATTAGACGAAATAGTAATTTGTCAAATAACAGATTTACGTTCTGCGTTTGTTTTGACTCTGAGTTATGAATCATTGTTCCATGGTTAAATTCCACTTTCCTTCGACAACTTTTACAATTGTAGCTGTTTGAACTGAATTCCTTGCTAGCAGGGGCCTCTTTGAAGGAATTACTTGACTTATCAATACTAGTTTTGTAAGGAAATGTACTAAACTCTCTTGATTATCTTTTACTTTGAAGCCTATCGACAATGGTTAAGCCTGTCACTCTGGCATGTGGGCATTCGGGCTGTCGACACTGCCTCGCGACACTCATAGGCATTGAGACTTTCCCCAAATGCCCACTTTGTAAAGCACCGATCGGAACAGACGTTACCCTCCACGTCAATGTCGCACTCGACGATATCATTGGAGACTTTAATGTCAAGTGTAATAAGAGCGGCTGTCTATGGAAAGGAAAATTTCACGAGCACGAGCAGCACTTGAAAAGGTGTGGAAAATTTCAAACGGCGTGTGCCAATGATGGCTGTGGAGAGATGGTGGCAAGGGAGAGGATGGCAGCACACACTGCGCAATGTGCAAAGCACAAACTCCCTTGCCAGCAATGCGGTAGAAAAATTACCAGGGAATCTTTCGAGGAGCATACTGCTTCCCTTTGCTCAAATAAGAGGGTACTGTGCCCACTAAGCTGCGGAACAAGCCTTCCACGGTAAGATATTGTCGGTTTAATTAAGAAATCAACAGTCAAATGGTTATTTAAGGCCAACAAAATATCCAAAAGTTTCACTAGCCAGCTCATCCTTGGTCCTTATTTTGATTATTTTGCAGGCTCCACTTAACACTGCACTTAAGCGAGTGCTCAGAAAGAGCGGTCCGCTGTGCGGTGACTGGCTGCACTGCCATAATAAAGCAGAAGAACATGCCACAGCACTCGACAAATGCAGCCGCCACCCACAGTGTTCTGCAGGAAGGGGAGGTCCAGCGTCTGCGGGGCCTAATGCATTTCAAGGTGAGACGCTAGAATTATAAAAATAATGAGAAAAGATATCACATGAACATGAACTGAACATTCGGTTTCATTTCAGAGAGCCAAACCGAGATGGATTTTGGAAGAAAGAGGAGTGTTCTCCTTCCGCTGGAGGGGAGAGAAATGGAATAACGTGAAGGGGTCACACCTATTCAGCACTGAGTACAGGTGCCCGAATGGGAACAGGTGGAGGGCGCATATACGATTTGCAGGACTTTCCTTGGAACTGGTGTCCGCAGTGACGGCAGTGGTAGTAGGAACGAGGTTAGGGACTCATCTTTGTAATTAAGGATAGATTCTCGCTCTGGAACGCAGTACAGAGGATAAATGATCGCTGCTGATAAGCCAAAGTACTTGCATTTAGCTGGCGTATTTTACAACGACCATCAATATCGTAATTTTTCCATACAGGAGTTAGGAAATCTAAAACCATGTCTCCGAACCTAAAAACTGTTAAAAAGAAAATCAACTTTATCATGATTCACCACAAATCATTAATGACTTTACGCTTTATGTCTACAGAATAGTATTGATGCCTGATTCCTGCGAGGAGAAGGTTTTCCCTTTCCCGGCGAAGGAGATAAAGGAGGGGGAAGTAGCAGCAAATATCCCGCGCTGTGAACTGGATCACATGGACCCAGAAGATATTATGATTGTCAAGTTTGTCTTGACATATTATCTTTTACAAGAAGACAAGTAATTTTCCATTTATTAGCTAGGAGAGGTATCGAGGTCGCAAATGATAACGCAAAAAATGGAAATCGTTTATGCACTAGAAGAAAAGGCAATATGATAAGCACAGAACAAACTAACCATAAAATTTAAGAAGTATTTTTGAATGGAAAACATTTTCAGTACTTTCTCATTGAGATCTTCCGCTTTTTTTGCTGTATGTAATACCTCTCTTAGCACTTATCTGGCACATTACTTAACTAGAAAAGATCTCTTCACGCAGTTGTTAAGATAGAAGCGTGCCGGTGATGTCAAAGCGTTGTTGTATTTTAGGGTTAGTAACGAGTGAGGAATTGAAAAAATAAAGAGTCTGGAAGCTAACTAACTTTTGAGTTTTCAGTCAACCTCCAGTTTAGTTTAGTTATTTACATTTGAAAAATACCTCTGGGAAACAGAAGTACACTTACAGGAAAAATGTTTAAGATAAAAACGTTATGGAAGGAAAGATAGCTACGAGGACAAATATTGAAAGCGATACAAAAATGTTTAGGTTTTTTAAGTCAAATATGTTTTTTTAAGAATTATGGGAAACACACTCGTCAATTTCCCCCTCTTCAGTATGAGTAAGCTCGATTTGTTCGTTTGCTGCGCTGTGTTTCACGTGATAATAAATGATTTGACAAATGCATTTTTCCCCGTTATCTGAACACCCTTGTCCCACTGTCGCAGACGGTCTAACGGTTTGGTTACAGATCAAAGGCATCCCACACCAAATAAAAGCCGACACGCAGCCTCGCACCAACCCAGTCTGACACGAATTTGAATTTGTTAAAAAAAAAAAAAAACATAAAAAAACATAAAAAAAAACAAAGTAAAACGAATAAAAACCCTGCCCTGCATAACATGAATTCAAAATAGTTTTTTCCTTAACGAAGACTAGTGGGCAGCACAAAGAAAGACGTATTGTTGTAGTTTCTCCTTTATTCCAACACGTGTCGCCTCTAGCATTGGAGAGAATATAACTACACATTCGTTAACCTCAGTTTACTTTCCTATGTAAGTGAATCATAGCTGAAAAATCCTGTAAACGGATGTTATAAAAAAAACCGCCTCAATCTATTGCGCGTTATTGTATTTTGGGGGCCATACGATAAGTGCTTATTGCGGTGAATCAATAAACAAAGACTTTGTTTCTTCATAACTCTTTTTTAATTAGGAAGGAAGGTTGGTGAGATCAACCCATTTATCCTTATCCATACAGATGTTACATGAAATGCCTTAATTTACTGAGCGTTGTTGTATTTTAGGAGCCGTGCGGTTAGCGCCAATTGTTGTTACTCAATAAACAAAGACTTTGTTTCCTCACAACTTGTTATTAATTAAGAAAAAAATGATCGGTGAGTTCAACAGATTTGATCGGATAAATTTTCTACCATTGGAAATACAAAAAGCTAGCCCAGCACACGCAGATAATATTTACACCAGATACAAATATATCTTCTATCCTACATGGGAGTACATAACAACCCAATGTTTTTATGAATAGACCTAAATTGTTAGTAATCGTCGTTATCAATGTAATTACAAACTGTTCTGTTTCTGGTAATATCAACTAAGTTGAAATTATAAATTGGCCACCGTAAAGAGTTCAAAAGCTGACGTTTCGAGCGTTAGCCCTTCATTAGTCTGATGAAGAGCTAAGGCTCGAAACGTCAGCTTTTTAACTTTTTAGGTGGCCAATTTACAATTTCAACTTAGTTAATATTATCAAATCACCTGGTTACCCCCACTGACGCAGCACCAGAGTTTCTTTAGAAACTTACCCCCTTTGTTTCTGGTCTGTTATGACGACGGCAAACATACTTCTCCATTATAACAAAGGATGAAAAAAAAGTCACACTTACCTTACAAAAGGCACTGATGAGGAAGTCGCAAGTTTAAACAATAGGCTGTTTTACCTTGCGCTTAGCAATAATTTAATTGCTTTTGTTAACGATGAGGTCACCCTAAGGGGTTTTATTCATTTGTTCTAAACAACCGTGTGAAAAAAAGATACTTCGCATAAGTGTGATGTAGTCAATTACAAAATAAGAAACTCACAAAATCATCGAAATTTAGACCCGTTTCTCGCTATTGCTAGCTGACTAGACTCCAACAAGGAGAAGAAAATAATAAGTCCTTACGTCAGTATGCAGCTTTAGAGCAAGGCCTCACGATAAAGTTTTAAACGGTAGTCGTCAAAAACGTTAATAGTAAAAATACTTTTGGTAACCACCGTAAGGGAAAAAAACCTAACCGTTAGCCGTAAAGTGGCCACAATTTTATCCTTTAAACTTACCAGCCATCACCCCATTGGAACCCTCCACTATTTGGTACATCTTTTTATTACTGTTGTTCATTTATTATTTCTTTTTGAAAGTTCAACCTCAGTCAACGCCGGTAGGCCGGTTGCCGAACACTGTTGCAACGGCACGAAGTTAACGCGTCATCGTTTAAACTCCATAAAAATCCAACCCACACTTAAAATGGGACTAATTCGGTAATCACCTTGGCCTGTTGAAGAGATTAAAATGAAGGCGTTATCCAAAGATGGCAGGCTTTAAATTGTGAACGAAGGTATCGTTTTTTTACCGCACGAGATAGTAAAGTAATTATTTTGTACAATTCCTCTCCGCTTAAAGAACTGAGTATATGCCCAAAATTCGCATTTCCATTTCAATTATAATGAATTATTTTTAGTTTGTGCGCACAAATATTGCAACTTCTCCTTTTTAGTGGGCACGGTCAATTTTAAATAAACGTCATCTTTTTTTTTTTTTTTTCTTTTTTTTTTTTTAACGCAGCTACCATCTTAACGCGCGGGGCTGACATAAATGTATTTCGTATTTAATTGAAGAACAACAACGGGGAAAAGGCGCTTTTCGGAGATAACCTATAAGGGAACTTGCTATCGATTACTAGCTTTAGTCCCTCTTTCATTGGGCGTGTGCATTGGCACAAACGTCCTTTAATCTATCTCCTTTTCAACTTATATAGTAACAACTTTTACATGCGTCTGCATGCCGCTACATAAAACTGTCATATAAGTTGCAAGTGTTCATAGCACAATTTGGATTTTCACTTGACTGCTACGTGATAAATACACCGACTTAAGAAAAAAAAACCTCAAAACAACACTAAAAGTACCGTGGGTTACAATAATAATTATCGACGTACTTAAGGTGTTTTAGAGCGCACTTTTCCCATTCGATGTAGAAGACCTCTTTGATGTTAATTCAAAACTTCTAGAAGCAAGAGCATCCACCATAAAAGTCGCATCTATATGCGTCTATATATTCAGTGGAGAAGAATGCTTAAACCGGCCATTTTAATTTGTTCAAAAACGATAAAGGGTCTTTCCTTAACAATACTGTACAGGCGCTGCTGAGGATGCATAAAAAGAAGAAGTGTGAGATCAAACAGTTATTTCGAGGAGTTCCCCAGAGTGCCACTTGGCAAACTCCTGCAGAAGGTTTATTTCTTCTCTGCTGAGGACTCCCAGCGACGAATTTCCAGGTACCTGGATTTAAATACAAGCTTGATAAGAAAATTAGTAGGCGCTTACAGGATGGCTACCCAAGAAACCTTCAGGACAGGCCAATCACGCCCTTTGGACTGGTGTAAGATGCGACGAGAGTAAATTCAACCACTAATCAAAGCTAAAAATCACTATTTTTTCAAGTATATACTAACACGGGAAATAGCGTCGTAGATCGCCTGCACTCGGCCTGCACTCAAACTTTGAACATCCTTTGCTAATCGCCTCCGAGCAACTTGCCCACTATTGGCACACAAAAATTATGGCAACCATTTATAGCAGGAATAAATGAGTTTAAAAAAATCACCTTTTTGTGCCATATTATATTACTGATATAGTATATACTAGGCAAATGTTCGCCTCCAATCATTTCAATATTTTTGAAATATAAATATTTTCATAACCTTACTGTTCCTTAATTTTCTGGAACATGTGGTTCGCAAGCAGAAGTTGGTGGGAATGTGACAACAAAAAGCACTCAGGGCGCTTTAATATCAAAATTATTTCATACAGGTGAATGATAATTACACATAGCTGGGATAAAGCCTAAAGCAAAATATTAATGGGACAAAAATCATCCATCTGAAATATATATATTTTTTCATTATTTCAGAACAACTGGGGAAGACGTGCACAAAGGTACACATGGGTTTTTGGGATTGTCACGACACAACATTTACCTGCAAAAAGCTACTTCGATGAAGTGGAAAGACGAGATATGGCCACCCTCCATCCCATCATTTCAAGGTGTGTTCTCCCTGGGACCGAAGTGCACTCGGATGACTTGGCCTCCTACCGGCAGACGGACCAAAGAATTAACAACATAAGTGCACATCAAATGATTGTCCACCGACTCAACTTCGTTGACCCAGTCACTATGGGGTTGACACCCAAGAAATCGAATCCTGCTGGAACAGTTTAAAATTGGGCCAGAAAACACGCCGGAGGATAAGGAGGGAAGACTTGCAGTCCTACCTCGACGAGCAAATGTGGCGTCGGAGGAGAGCGGGAACCGCTCAGCAATCCATGCAGAATTTTTTGGCCGTTGTAGCCAATCAATATCTAGTTGATAATCCGGTTTTGTAAATACGCTACGGTTTTTACTTTCAGTTTTGGGAGAGACAGGTAAATAAACAATTAAGCTCTGTCCATGACTATGTTGAATAGGTTTTACATAGGTTAGGTCTACTGACCACACTGGTCCGGAAAGATTTTCTAACGAAACGACGTATTTTTAAAATATGCGATTTCAACTTGAATTTTAACTCATTTTGAAAACCGACCTTTTCGAATTCCCCGATGTTGATTTTTCTTGTAACACTTTTTTTGACGGGATGATAAGGGCTTTACTATACACATCATCTAGCTGCATTTCTTTTTTTTTTGCCGTAGATGACAATTATGATAATGCAAAAAAAAAAGAAAAAAAAAAAGAAAAAAACCAGTTTATTCATTTTCATGGATAGAGGCAAAGCTCTTTTTGGATTGTGAGAGAAAAATAACGTTTTTCAAAGCACCTGCGAAAGTGTGGTCGGGGCTTTGATCTTGGAAGTATTTAACGCACAACAATCACAGTGTTCAAAAATAAAACTTGATTGAAAAGTTCAAAATATTGGTGATTCAGTCGTAATCCTTTCTTAGGGAGAAAAAATAGTAACATTTTAAAACTAGAGTGCGATACGAATGTTGTTGTGTCGATAGATGACACTGTTATTAGTCAGAAAAAAGGTGCGACGATATTCATTTTTTTTTTACCACTTCATATGCGTGTCTTTTCCTTTCTTTAATTACCCTCTAAAAAGTTACAGTAAAAGTTCAAAGTAATATCTAAATGCAAGTTGTCGTAGAGAAAGCCGGAACGCACACGAGCGAAAAAAAGGGTGGAAGATCGCTTAAACAAAAACGGCAGCGTGGGAGAATTTATTTTCAATATTCTCCCCACCTACTTCATATCCTCTCTATGAATCCTGTCTCTGAATCTCCTAAAAAATTTATGAAGTATTTCGCCGTCGGTATCGAGGTTTTTTTGCACACTCCATCGCACTCCATAAGGTTGGACTCTCCACCAGTCTTTCTCGTCTGTACTGTAACCGAGCTCGATAAACGAATTTTGTCGAGCTCGATAACTAATCGAGCTCGATTAGTAATCGAGCTCGATTAGTAATCATACTCGATTAGCAATCGAGCTCGACTTGTAGTTATCGAGCTCGATTATCAAACGTCGTTTGCTTATCGAGCAGGAATGGTAATCGAGTACGACAAATCGATATCGAGCTCGGTTGCCCAGAAACAAATAGTGATCCAAATTATCCATTCTAACTTCCTACCTTAATAAAGCTCAAACTCTCAGAGAAATATAAACTTCATTACTGTAAAGTTAAATAGGTTCCTTAAGTATTCCTTCATTAAGTTCGACAGAGAAGAAACCCAAATTAACTTGACGGGTGTTTTTTGCCGCTAGCAAAGATGCATATTTAAGTGATTTGCTAAATTCGCTCTTCCGGAAATCTACGAAAAAAGTTGTTATTCATCTAAACTTTTGTTCCCTATTTTGTTCGAGGTTTCTTGGTGACAGACGTCGTCAGCGAAGTCTGTTCGTTAGCATTAAAGACCCGAGTGATCTGCGTGTCCACTTTCTGCAGGGCAGGGAGAGAGAAAATTCCCCAATGATATGTCAAGAGCCCATCATTCCGAGATCTCCAGTACAGTTGTTTACGATACTGCTGTTTAAATGCATATATCTGCCTTTTCATTTATTTAAAAATATTATGTGGATGAGTAAAATTGTACTTATGTCGTAAATCGCTACGCTCAAACGAGGTTCGTTGTTTTAACCCAAAATCCCCGGAACTCAACCAAACAATGTGTTTATAGTGAAATATCCAATATTTTATTGAAGTATAAGGACGATTATAATGTAAGGTAAAGTCAAAGAGTTATGCTTGTAGCTTTTTGTCTAGGCTTTCCTCGACATACATATATTTGGCAGTTATCATCTCCCAACTGCCTTGCAACTCCTGCAGTTTTTCCACAAATAAATTTAAGCTGTTCCGAATATTGAATGTTAGTTATAATACTCCGCTGAACCATACGTTTTGGAGGCAGCAGTGATCCATTAATATAAATATGTTTATCCTTCCTGTAAGCATTGTTGCTTGCTGGTGTTTCTCATACGCTCGATATGAAATTTAACATGACTGGGATAAGCTTTGCTGTATTAATTTTACCAAGAAAAAAAGAACCAACAAATATTCAAGAAAATAAAGCGGCCACACTAGGATCCGGCCTTCCGATCCTTTGATCAAGTTTTATTTAAATATCAGTAGTAATCTGTGGGATGATCATCTTACGAAATAAGAGTCATGTCGAAAAAAATAAGAGTTTGTTTGGGAATAATTACGACCGCTCTTAGGATTAAAAAAAAGGAGTAGTAAACTTAGATATGGATAACTCGCCAAAATCGCCTAGTTGCAACATACGGTTTAATCTAACCGACAGAAAAACACTACAATCTTGCAAAACTCTATTACTTTAATAAACAGTGAGTAATGTTCTTAACAAGAAGCGACTCCCAAAAGCAGTACATTGCTCATCGTTAATCAACGATATCGTTAAGCTCACAATTTATATCCTACCTCACCACTGACACAATCTCACTGCTGCCTCCAAAGCTTTTAAAACAGTCGTCGCTCCGACAGCAAAAACTACTATTACCACTACATAAGCGAGTCTTCATATATATTCATAAAGTGTTCTGGAACATTCCAGAAGCTTTCTTAAGAGCTATTTTAGTAGTATCACATAATAAATACGTGACTTGATGAAATGTTCTGGAAAGTTCTACGGTATGCAAGTCGGCATGACTCAGCAGTCTGGAAATTTCTAGCAGCAACAACAATTATCCACAACACAATGCACTGTGAAAGTAAAGTGGGGTATTTTTATTGAGAAAGTGACTGTATTTTTTTATTCCTTAGGGAGGTCGTTAATATCCTTATACAAACTGTTACATTTTCGGTATGACTCTTGTAGCCAGAGTAAACGTAATTTTGGCGAGCGAGTGCTCGGTATTTTCTTGACGAAAATTATGGCCACCACCCTTGATTTTAATGGCAGCAGAACGCTGGGGAGAGAAAGAAATTTGTACCAAGGGGGCGGTCGACGGTCAAAACTAAGGAGAGGGGTGGGGGTGGGGAAGCGTAGATAACGCTTGCCTGAAGTCCTTATTATTTTACAAACTCCGTTCGCCCACGACCGGAGTTCCTGATTAGTGCGCTTAAGCCCCAGTTGTCAATCACAAGTGAAATGTGTCATTTGAGCGTCATTCTAACATTTCCTTCTTGCGAGAGAAAGATCGAGAAAGAGAAAGAAGGCGAACTCTGATTGTGAATTAATTAGTTTCGATTCCGCTCTTGAGGAAGCACTTAAGTGTCTTTCGGAATTTAATATGTCTCGCGCATTAAAATCAGAACAAAAAGAAACAATTTCTACACTGGTTTCTGAAAAAGAGTTACTGGCCGTGTTGTCAACTGGCTTTTGGAAAAACCTGATATTTCAGGGGTTGGTTCTTATAAAAGAAATCATGACGGGAAACCTTCGAGCGTAGTTGTCGTTCGTCCGCCTCAAGTTTTTGTTTATGATCAAACGGAATAATCTCCTTCGATCAGATTAACGGTAGCTATACCCACAGGTTGTCATTTGGAGGATATAGAGTGCGGCAAATATCAACTCATATTCGCGTCAATAGATAACGTTTTGGTGAAGCCATTTTTTTCCGTTTATGAAAAAACGGCCACACCGTTGCACCAGAGTATGCCGGTTTGCATTAACCAAATTATGGTGGGTAAACCCTCAAGTGCAATTGTTTGTTGCTATACTCAAGGATTTTCGTTCGGAAAATACCGAGTTCAGCAAACATCAGCTCATAATTGTCCACGGACGAGATTTTGTCGAGGCAGTTTATTTTCTGGCTAAAAAAAAAAACTGCCTCACCGTTTGCTCTTCAACAGCCTCCTCGGGCAGGTGTCTTTTCGCGCTCCCCAACCCCCCACCCTCCTCCTCCCCCTTTTTGACTACAAATCAAACGTGGCCGGTCGGAGAAACGATCGCGAGCTTACACCGTTAGCTCGCACTAATAAGACGCCTGCACTGCAGACTATGACTGTTATTACGCAAAAAGACCATCTCACAGCTGGGCTGCCTGTGTAATAATCTATCTTTTGTCTCTAGTCAAACTGCACAGATCTGTATTTGCTTCCTGTAGTCCAAGAAGATAGCATTGCACGTCAGCTCGTTTACAACATTTCAGAATTGTAGCCTGTGAGCTTCTCAAGGTGTTTTTCCCTCTTGCAGGCGTGTCGTCCATCTGGGTTCGTCCTTCCCTCATCAGAAATTCAAAGAGCTCAGGTTTGTTGCTTCTTTATTCATTTATTAAATATGTTTATTTATTCTTTCATTCCTTTCTTCCTTAAATTATTTACTCTGTTATTCCTTTAGTTGGCCATTAAGTCTTATGACTAGCTAGTTTGTTCTATTTTTGACCATGGCTATTGAATTGAAACCCTTTTGGTATTGTGGCAACTTTCTTTTTATAAAAGCAGTGTTTCATGGAAAAATCAGAGTCAAAGTCTGACCGTTGTCTGTCGCAATATTGCAGGAAATGCCTCGGTCAAATCGAAACATTCAGTCCTCGGTGGACGCGGATTCACTTCACGTGCACAAGAAGAAATTACATGTCACTCTTCTTGCAACTGAATGGTGTTCGGCAAAGGGTGGTTTGTCTACTATAAACAGAGTGCTCGCCAAACAGTTTTCATCGAGTCCCAATGTAAAAGTCACTTTGTTCGTTCCTCCATTTGAATGTGAATGTAAGGAAAAAGACAAAGCAGAAGCTTTTAAATGCGATATTAATATTGAGGAAGCAGACGCAAAAATGTCTAACTCCACAGACCCCCTCAACTGGTTGGCGTTTCCCCTAGAGAAACTCCACATAGACGTTGTTGTTGGTCATGGTTGGAAGCTTGGTTGACAGGCAGAGAAAATCAGGAGAAGCCACTCCTGTAAGTGGTTACAGATGGTCCACACATGCCCCGAAGAACTTGCCATGCGTAAAATCTGCGACACACCTTTCTCCAGAGGTGAAGAAAAGCATGCGTCGGAAGTTTCCTTGTGCGAAAAGGCCGATCTTGTTGTTACCATTGGACCCAAATTAAAGGAAGCTTTTGCTAAGTCCCTCCGCCATTGCGAAGAAGAAAAATCTGTGTTATCAATAACACCAGGTGTCTTTTCTGAATTTGAGTGTGTGAAAACCTCTGCTGCTGATTTAGAGAAGTTTTACATTTTAGTTTTTGGCCGTTGTGATCCAAAGGATTTGTCCATAAAAGGCTATGATACTGCGGCAAAGGCCGTTGCTATTTTACCCAGTAGGTCATATCACCTTACCATCATGGGCGCAACCGCTAACAATCAACGAGAGCTTGTTGATATTTTAGTCAGTTGTGGTTTACCGCATTGTCAGTTTGTTGTAAGAAAGTTTTGTACAGATCGGGAACTCTTAGTAAAATTGTTTTCGCATTTTGATCTCGTCCTCATGCCATCAAGAACAGAGGGGTTCGGTTTAACTGGCCTTGAGGCATTGTCTGCTGGTATTCCCATTCTTGTGAGTGGAAACTCAGGATTTGCTGAAGCCTTGAGAAAAGTGAAATTTGGTGAATTGTATATTGTAGAAGATTTTGACGATGCTAATGAATGGGCAAAAAAAATCAAATCCATTCGACAGAAAGAGCGGCGATTGAGATTTGAAGAGATTCGACAACTAAGGACATTCTACAAAGAGAAGTACAACTGGGAGAGTCAGTGTCGAGACCTTGTGACGACAATGTCAAACATGGTGTATGGTATGATTTAGTTTGTTTTTTATCTATTTGTTCGGCGGGGAGGATTTATGCAACACAGACCGTATCAGACTTTTCAGTCTGACTCTATCATACCGTTGTTTTTGTGATGCAAGAGAGTAACAATAACGATTGAGATTTGATTTACTTGAGAATTCTGGAACGAGCCAGGTCAAATCAATTTGCCGTCATAATTTTTTTTAAGTCCTCAAAACTGCACTTGCAAGTCTACCTCCCTTGTTTTCTTCCACTGGACTAGAATAACCTTAATGATATTGATTCGTTCTCCTTGTTGTCTAGCTTAACCCTTGCGTCCAAAACTGGAAGAAGTGAAGACGAACACCAGATGGAATGCACTCATTATGGTAGTCGTGGTTGTGGGCGTTCTAGTCGCTTTCATTTCTCTCCTACTTCACAGAGGGCGAATTTATTCCTGAAGTGTTCTTCTGTATTGGATTAACGTAACGTTTCCATTTTCAAACAAGGTTATAATGGACTTAAAATGCGTTTAGCTTTTAATCTTTTGAAAAATATTTCCTTTTACTAGATCAAGAGTTCGAGCAACACTTCTTTGGGAATTAGTTGCATAGATTTTGGTGATGATTTTTTTTAACCAGAACGTATTAGCTGAGGAAGCCGTGAAAGAAACATAACTAGTTAAAATCCCGGAAATAGCAAACAAGAGATCCGCAACATGACTTACGGTGACGCAAAACGCATTTTAAATGGTGCTCCTGGAAATTTCTATAGTTCGTACGTTATCGAAAATTACGTAAGATGCCTGTGGCAGACCACGTTAAAAATTCGCTTGAGTGTTGTCGTAATCAGTAGCGCGCTTGTGCTTCTCACTGAAGTTTGGCTTCAGTCAGTGAGAAGCGCGAAAGAAGCCTGTTAGGTGACTGCATATCCTGTGTTGATTTTTTTTTGTTTTGTTTTTGTCTTTATTTCATTCCTGTACTCTAAGGAGACAGCATTAAATTATCATTTTCCACGTAAGACCTGAGTGACTGTAGATAACGACCAACGCATTCCACCTTAAGCCCTCGGCGTCTTCTAGCAAAACTCATGCATTGAACAAGAAATTTTCGGAGGAAACAACTAGTAAGGTATACTTGTTGTGAATTGTGACAAGATCACCGATTCACATTTTTTTTTTCATCTATAACCGATACCCTATTCGTCCAGGTTTATATCAGTTTTCGTCCGTTTATACAGTATCCTGCCAAGAAATGTTACTCTACTAGGCTAATTGGAATAAAATCTCTCTTACACGGACAGAAATTAAGAATTTTGCATCCGAATATTTCAATTGGGAATAATATTTAATATTTATATAATATTATTTTAATGTCTCAAAATTGAGATTTGATAAGCATGAAAAATTCCCAGGTTTTAAAATTTGTTGACTAGGTGGACTGCGCTTGACTCACCAAAATTGGTTTGTGTAGAACCCCTTTACTCTTTAGGTCTGAAGTCATGAGAAGGAAAGGAAGATGAATTTAGTCGGAAAGAGTTACACCTTGTTATCCATGAGAATTTTACAGAACCTTCGCCACTTGTTTATGATCAAAGTCGATATATCATGGCGCATCGTACTCTAATATTCTATCTTTTTCTTCGTCTTATTTCCCGCTGTTTCCTTGCTACTCCTAGAAGTCAGAGCGTTCGAGGCTGATCGGTTCGCCCAGCTAAAATTTCTCTCTAATAGAGGTACAACGGGGAAGTTCCAGGTCTTGCCATCGTTGTTTCCTGTCTGACAGAGCGCTAACGCACTGCTGCAACAAAGATTTACACCCAGTCCCACATCTTCTGTATGCTCCGTGGTGCCATTGGTCAGGTAGTAACGGTGAAATTGCTCGTATAGTCGACAGGGTTATGGCAAGTTCGAGTAAAAGATACCAAGAATTTGAAGTTGTGAAATAGTACGCCGCCCAATGGGTTTTCCTCTGTAAGCCTTCTTTGGCTGCATTGGCTGCATTTCCAAAGTCTTTTGGGTAATCTAACACCATGAAAAGCTTACCTTTGTGATGCAAAAAGATAAACTGAATATTCTTCACGTCTGGTGTCATGCAACTCAACAGGTTAAGAGCGTCATATATGTATAATTCTGAGACTTGCTGGAGGTTTTTCGAGGCCGTTAAGCATTTCAACTGACGCAGCAGTCTGACGTGCCTCGTTGCCCTGTGGGCCATTGAGGATTTTTGGTAAATTGGCAACTTTGCTTCTGATATAATTTTCATTCCCGCGCAATAACAGCCCGACCGCCGCCTTTTCGCCTGGTGCTTTTCATTCTCATCAACGGACATCCCGGTTCTCAGTTCGTTTAAGTGATTATTTCCCGAATCCCGCACCTCAAAATCGCCGATTCCCGTGTCCCGTTCATAATAGCAGTCCCGCATCTCGCTTCCTTCTTACTTGATATTCCCGGATTCCGGCCTTTAACTAAGTCCAGCCTCGGATCCCGAAAAACCTATTGGGGACCTTCTTCTCCCCTCTCTCATTAATCAATTGTAATTTGGTTTTTAAGCTGATGTTTTTTCTTACTGTTAATTTCATAAAACATGAAAAACGAAGGCAACTTTCCAATCATAATTTAAGTCCTGCTTAGGAAAAACTTACGTTATTTTAAAAGTTCTCCGAAGAAGCTGTTTAAAACTAATTAATGCTTCGTGGTACTGTGAGGTAGAATAAAATTGGGAGGGGAAGGAGCTGTTGGAACTGGGTAGAAGGCCGAAAAAACTAGAACTTAACTATCAGACCCTTGGTAAGGGCATATAGCGACAACAATGCGTCCATCAATGGTTGGTGGGATCCTTCCTACCGTCCAGATATCTTCTTGATGGATTTGCGCGCTGAGCATCAGTTCGGCATCTTTGGTGTACATTTCCGCACTTATGAGGTCTTTCTCTACATCAGTACTCACGACGATGACATGTGCACCTGTTCCATGAAATCCAAGCTTAGCCGGACCATACCAATGTAAACGTTCCAGTTCAAACTTTTTCAGACGGTTGCCGTATTTGCTGAAGTGTGAACACAGGAATCTTCTGTGTCCACCACCATAACACGACCATCATTAGCAACTCTGATATCCCACAGATTCTTCAGTATTCCTTCTCCAAAACTGCAAACAAACTCTCCGTCATTGTCATGTTCCTCCAATGATGGAGGGACTTATTCCCTGTTTCACTACCTGACAGTCCTATGTAGTCGACTACTTCCCTCTGACGAAACCTGTAATTAAGATCAGCGGTTTGAGCAAGTCTATAAACCCACCAGGATTTCTCAGTCCTAGGCTTCTCAAAAGCAGTCAGCAAAAAGATGTTGCCTTTTACGTCAGTGGCTACATCCCAAATATTTGATCGTGAATTTACATTATCGGTAGGGAGACTAAAATCCCCATCAAACATTCCGCTGCTGTCAAACACTTCACGTTACCACTTGTATTTCCTACAATGAATTACCCAGTGGAGTTCGTAACGATACTTACCTGGTACTTACGCTTCTGTACCTAATCACTCTCTTGACCAAGTAACCATGGTGCAACGCAACAGTGGTCCATGCCATGCCTACATGGAACTTTGCTTACCCTTTCGTCTGAAAGTAATTATACCTTCTCTTTCCCAGTGTCAACAACACAAGCAGAGCAGATGGAAAGAGATATTCCTTGATCAACTGGAGCTCTCTCTTTAGTCGTATAATCAAATTAAGATAGCGGCCGTCGCTATCAAGAGCCCTTTGCGTTTAGAACATCTGTTCAAAGACATATCTCTGATGTTTGACCGAACAGAATCGAAAAATGTTTTACAATATTTCAAAAAGAATTATGAAGGCAAATTTAATTCGCTGGGAAGTTACGATTTACTGCAATGTTTGCAACTTCTTGCTAAGCATGGCTATGTGTCTGGAAACAAAGTGAAACTAATCGAAGACTACGTAACCGTCTGACATCGCTACTCATTCACAGACTCAAACTGACAGGAACTTTCCATCTCTTATCAGGCTTCCGTTCAGCTTTTGTCCTTTTATCTTTTCGGCAAAGTTAATTGCCTTGAAATTTATATCAAAAGAAGTGCTTTGAATTCAGGATTGGCTTTAAACTGCATACGCGTCATTCACTGCAGTAATTTAGAGATTAGTTTTCTGGTATGGTTGTTAGCGCAAACGGAAACGACCTACTTCGAATTCGAATATATGCCAAAACTAATTTGCTTTTAAATAGATTCTTCCCCTTTTTGGAGGTGCTTATTCTGTTACTCTGCTAAAACAGAGTAACAAAATTTCGGGGGACAGCGCTGTCTATTATATTTCGAGGCGTTTTAACTTGAATGAGACTGAAATTTAGGCAACCTAAAGTATGATGAGCCCATGCAAGATTTACAGTGGAGCGGAAGCGTATTTACGAAGTATCTCTACGAAAACATAAGGAAAAAATCAAAACGATCTAATTCATAGAATGAATAATTTATCGACAAAAAAACTCACTTTTACTTTCATCTGATGCAAGCTTTAAAGTAAAGGTTTAAGAAAACCCTATTAGCTATCATCTTCGATTGGTCGACAGTTGAAGAATTCTTTTTATAGAAAGACGCTTACAAGTTTTCGGAGATAAAAAGGTAATAAGGAGTGAGACAATTATGATAGTTGACCATTTTCAAGCCAACTTAGCTATATCGCGGGGCTCATTTTTGTGCAAAAAAAATCGACGTCCAACAAACAAAGGAATTTTAAAATGATAGGAATGCACTTCTGTTCAAAGCTTTCAAAACAAAAAAACTTAATTGCGTGAGATGGGAACTATATGCCACATAAAAGTATAAAGCAATCAAAAATTTAGTAAGATAAGGGTCAATGATTATATTATATTATTTATAACTAATTAAAACATCACTATTACTAATATTATTTTTTACAGTATGATAATCATTCCATTTCGCGATAATGTTTCCGCAGCAACTATTTACTCAGCACGTCTTACAGGTTTTTTTAGCTGCTTTTATTCCATGAAAACGAATGTAACCACTTTGAAGAAAACTTCACGAAAAAAGTCCCTAAAAAATAAGAAACTAAAAGACAAAACAGAGCAAAACAAAGTAGGAAGGTTTTCGGATAGATAGGGGAACACAAAAGCTTCGTCAAGAGAGGGGAGTTCGATATATTCCTTTAGTTTTTCCTTTTAAATCTGGTGTGCCCCTAATTTTTTTAAATGTTCTATTACGGAATGTTATTGGTGACTTGGTTACTCGGAAAACGTCATCGACCTTAGTAAGACCCCGACAGACAATTTTCAAGAGTACAATTTACTTGCTCAATAAGAGGGGGGTGGGGGTGAGGGGGCGAGGGACGTGTGAAAGCTGACACGGCCGACTGCCCCAATTCAATTATAAAGAAACATTACAATTTGTGACCCCAATTTGATGATGGATGTGCCATTAACAACCGATTTTCATTTGTTTCCCACCCGTCTAGTCGCTGTACTAAAACTTTCGCTTTATGAATTGGTTAATCAATAAATCAATCAAAATCAATTAACACTTTATTTACCATAAGTTAAAAGTTAAAAGCAACAGAGCTGATATGGACTTGCATGTACGACATACAACAATACTCTATTAGTAAAAAGTTCTAAGGTAAATCAAAATGCTTGTAAATAGTGATCAATAATAAATGTAATCTTGGTATGTGTTCGAGATTGTAAAGGCTTCCTTCTGAAATGACATGTTGACGGTTATATTCTAGGCTAAAAGCCCTCTACATCCTAGAGAGGTTCTCCCTAAATCTACGTTAAGATGTGGTAATTTAAAACTTGGGGAGTTGCATAAATTATAATTAGAACTACTACTCTAGATCTAATTAAAAAGACAGAATATCATCTGCCTCCATATCATTATCTACCTTGTATATAAATAAAAGCAATTAGCCAGTCTCATACATATTTAAATATGAATCCCACACAGTCAAGGATAAAACATCCTGAGTGTCCCAAGGTAGGCAATATATGACTTTAGCAGCACATGCATGCATATACTCAAGGTTTAGCGTTAATGATTGGGAGCATGTGCCCCATAGTAAATTGTAGTAAGTAACTGTGAGGACTATACAAGTGAAATAGATACTTTCTATTAAATTTTAAGTAGGTCCAGGGCTTTTAAACTTTGGTGAATAACAAAACATGGATGCAATAGACGGTTTTTATAAATAAAACAAATTATGGCATCGTTTACTATAAGTAACACTATTAGTAAAAAGTTCTAAGGTAAATCAAAATGCTTGTAAATAGTGGTCAATAATAAATGTAATCTTGGTATGTGTTCGAGATTGTAAAGGCTTCCTTCTGAAATAACATGTTGACGATTATATTCTAGGCTAAAAAGCCCTCTACATCTTAGAGAGGTTCTCCCTAAATCTACGTTAAGATGTGGTAATTTAAAACTTGGGGAGTTGCATAAATTATAATTAGAACTACTACTCTAGATCTAATTAAAAAGACAGAATATCATCTGCCTCCATATCATTATCTACCTTGTATATGAATAAAAGCAATTAGCCAGTCTCATACATATTTAAATATGAATCCCACACAGTCAAGGATAAAACATCCTGAGTGTCCCAAGGCAGTCTATGTATGACTTTAGCAGCACATGCATGCATATACTCAAGGTTTAGCGTTAATGATTGGGAGCATGTGCCCCATAGTAAATTGTAGTAAGTAACTGTGAGGACTATACAAGTGAAATAGATACTTTCTATTAAATTTTAAGTAGGTCCAGGGCTTTTAAACTTTGGTGAATAACAAAACATGGATGCAATAGACGGTTTTTATAAATAAAAAAAATTATAGCATCGTTTACTATAAGTTTCACCTAAATACTAATCCATTAGTAGAAATTGCATTGAAGCTACTAACAAAATTCAATTTAGTGCATGGTGTCATCATATATACGTATCAGCTTGCTGACTTAGGTTTAGCACGGGCTTCAGTTCAAATCGTTTGATGGCCAATTTTTTTGCAAGAGACAAGATCAGCAGATATGACCCTCTTGTAGACCTTTTCTTCTGAGCCATTTCTTGCCAAAGTGAACTCTTTACCTTTAAACAACTCCATATTAAAAGATAAAAAACGTGTATTCCACTGGAGGGACTTGACCAACCCACTCAGGCAAGGTTCAAGTTCCCCACCCTTTAGAAAGAACGAAATTCAAATGCCCAAGCGTTGCCTGGAGGGATCTTAAGGTCTCGATTTGATTGGCACTTTATCCTGGGTGAATATTGTCCTATGCTTTGGTTCTCACTTTCATCTCGGTGCGTTTTAGTGAGTAATGATGGCCCCTGAAAGAAAGCCAGTTGACCCCATCAGCGTAAGACACATGAGAGCCATTGAGGTACAATCCGTTCAGATTGGAGTGATGGCACCCTGCGTACCACCAGGCTCCCTTGAAATGTTGGGAGCAGTGGCTGCCAGCTGAATCATTGTCTTGATCATTTGTAGAGAACCCCATATTGCTGTAATGAAATCAAATTTCATGTAAGCTTTTTTTCACCATGTTTAGACACATAGAAAGCAATAATTATTTTTTTTATTTATTCACGATATTTATACAGGCTGACCAAGTTCAGCTTTAAAGCTGGTTTGGATGGTAGCCTATACAAACTAATGACAACTAGGCCACACCACAACACCGGGAGCTTCGTTCCCTTCTCTTTGCGAGAAGTGTGTGGGTTCTTGAACATCCCCTGCTAACCAGTAGAAAGAAGATGCAGGAGATGGGGCCCACGGTTTATCGTCCTTTTTCAAGAAGCTTTGAACGTTTATCCATTTGCAGGTGTTAAAGCAAAGGCGGCACATTCTTGGCAGTCTTGGTTATCGGATTACGTAATCAAGTCACGTGACTTATCAGATTGGAACCTTGAAAAACTGTTGAGATCTCAATCTTACTGAAGTCTCACATAGTACTGGAAGTCTGTGTTGATGTGGTTTGTTTGAGGCTCCCGAGAGTGTTTTGGTTTATCAGTTCCTTGAATATATAAAGTTATGGCCTTTCCGCACTAGCGAATAAGTTGTTTTCTGTCATCATCAACATTTCACAAGTGCAGATTGTTTGTCGCGACTTGACAAATTTTGTTGGAGGCGGACAAATCTTCAGACGCACCGCCGACAATATTTGTCCCGGGTAAAAACTAAACAAAATCGACTTAATAAACAAAACCGTGAGAAACTTGTCGATCATTTGTCGTAAAAGTTACCACCAGCGTGTAATTGAACTGAAAGCAGTATAGTAGGAAGGCAATACTTGTCTTTTGTTGCAAAACACGGGGATTAAAATTTTTAAAATGGCTTGTACAAATCCTGGAAATTGAAGGTTTAATCCTTTGGCAAACTTGGCTGGCCGGTCTTATGAACATATCAGGCATTGACGGAATTTTTGGACGGTTTTCAAATTTTTTTGATGCGGATGCAACAGACGAAGAAAAAATTTTACATGACAAATTTTTCCTTTGATTTTTTCGGAACAATTCTAGTTTTGCCCGTTTGCGATTGTGATTATGACAATTCAAAATTTAAACGAAGATGGAGACCAATAAAGCATTAAACTCCCAAAATAAACATCAAAGCCATACGTTTTCCTTTGTTTTATCTAGAAATGTTTCTCTTTACATACAAAATTCAAACTAGGTGTGATAAGCCGTTCATGATTAGTTCCCTTCGAAATCAATTTCTAAAGCTACATCCCTATTCGAAACATGTTTCCCGCGGCTGGAAATGGATTCTGTCTCAGTCAACCTGAATTCCTTACTTACTTATGTACCGTCATAGAGTCACCAGCGGTGCCTTTGTATCCTCCAATCAAAAGCCGGTACTTATCAGCTTCGTCTGCCACACCAAAATTCGTGTACTCAGCGTATGTGATGTTCCCTTCAAAGTCTTCCAGGTCAACTCTCAACATGACATGATCAGCGGCTGTTAAACGGTGAAGATTGTCGTTTCCAAGCCAGAACTCTCCGCTCAGATCTCCGAAGCCGTTTTTGTAGGATTGCCATTTAAGATAGAAGTCAACAGAGCCGTCCAAGCGTTTCTGAAAAATGGTCCAGCCTCCACCGTCTGTGATCATGTCACATAACACTTGGATTGGTTTGCCGCCATCCGGATTGATGGTGTATACGCCACTAGAATTGGAACCATCTTGAAACAATTGAGAGCAGCTTTTCGGTTCTATTAATTTGCGAGGAAATAAAGAACCTATTCGAAATCACTTCTTTATATGATAATTGAGGCTTTTTCTATACCTTAACAAAGCGACATATACCTACCGCAAGGTTTTCCTGTGAAGCCATGCTTACACTGGCATTGAATGCTGTCATCTTGATAGTTGGGAACACATATACCGTGATCACCACATTGGAAACTGTCCTCTTCACACGCGCTCTAGAGAAAAAAAGTTGTGTCGAGTAACTTCCTAAACATCTGTAAGTCAAAGGAGTTTCTTTCTTTCAATAGCGCAGGGATATTCGAAGGATAGCAACTCATTTGGTTGCAAACAGGATTTGCACAAATTTCTTCAAGATATGGCCTTCGGTTTGCGCACCCTGTTACGTGCAACAGAAAACCTTTGATAGGTTGGGAGATAAACAAAGTCTACGAGACCATACACAAGCCTCGTTCTTAGGGAAATAGAGACCTCGGGTATGAGTTTACCACCATGATAATGATGATGATGATGATGACGATAATGATATCATGATGAATGATAGCTTTTATTTTTATCATCAATGTCATAATCATTACTTTTATCAGTATCTTTTTATCATCGTTGACGATGGTTATAGCCATGAGTGGGTCTCCTCACGCTCTGTCTAAGAAAACCAAGTCTTGCTACAATATGCGACAATTTTATTACGAAGCGCAACAGAATACACATCCTTTCTTGTTGGATAGCAAAATGCGACTAGTTGACATGGAAGATTTACTTCAAAGAAAAGCAGGAATGCCGTTTTTCGTGAGTGGAGCCCCCTTCTCCTAACATCAACAGCCGGAAAATTTCTATCACGATTATTTCCAGATCTTCTTAAGCAGATAAGGAGGTAAAAGAAGAAATGAAAACTTAAATAGTTCAAAGTTAATCAAGATTTTAATTCTGATCCACAACAGAAGTCATTGTTGATGCACTAAACAGATTTAGCTTACCTTTATTCCCCTGTAAATGAAATCTTTATCCTCGATAAAGTTAGCAAATCCAGCAAATCGATCAGAGTCGCTTAGTTGACACTTGAATTTGTTTGAGTCGCCCTTTACGGTTCCAAAGTTGTAAGACTGACATCGCTCTTCATACACACACTCAAACTGACAGGAACTTTCCGAATCCACTTCTATATCTCTTATCAGGCTTCCGTTCAGCTTTTGCCTTTTTATCTTTCCGGCAAAGTTAACAGCTTTGAGATTTGGACCTGAAATACGGTTTATGCCGTAGGCAACAGCGCAAAGAAGAGATATTATGCTGAGATGCATGTTTAGTCTTCAGTCTTTTTGTCAGAAAGAATATGATGAAAAAGGATGAATGTTTATTTCATTTCTATTGACAAACTAGATAAGCAGGTGCTAAAAAATTGAAAAAAAAAGGTATAGGCAATATGATACGTTTTTTTTTATGACCGTCAACATAGGCAGGTTGCTAAACAGGTATTAAGCTTTCTTCAAACTGCATTAGGTTGAAGTGTTTTCCATTTTTTTTTACTTTTTCTCACCGTGACTATTCTTCTTGAGGACTGATGGTTGAATCATCTTTTTCTGATACAGAGAGCATAAAGGAAAGGACCTGGTGAAAGGACTTTTTAATTTTCTTTAGTTATGCATATTTGCACTCTAGTATCTATAATTGATTAATTTTCAGGGTCTATGACTCTTTCCTCGTCAAAATTTAATAGCATCTTTAAGATCCTGCGCGGAAGTATAACTGATGTCGAGTGAAGCTGTTTAAATAAGGATGACAATCTAATGGTTCGTGTTCACTCTCAGAAATCGGAGTTGATGCGTGTAACATAAATTGTCAAATGCTCTTAGGCAAGTTTCAAACCTAAGGCCTATTTGAATTATTCCATTAATTTAATAATTACGGCAGGTACTCCGGCATAACTTTCTGTGTCCCCAAAATTTCCCTGAGGCTTTTTTAGAGCTTTTGAGTGTTTCTTTCCCTTAGCCCTCATGCAGTGTTCTTAATTACAACACAGAATGAGAAAGATATAGATGAATATGGGCCATTTATCAGGAAATAATTTATTAAAGAGTAAAAACCCAACGTTTTCGACACCAGGTTACCATGAGGGTAAATAAACACCGTCCGCCAAATTGACGATATTTTATATACGTGATTCCCGTTGAAAGGAGTTTCGTGACGAGTTTTGTTCGGGAAGTGGCAGAGAGCACGGTTGAAGAGAAGTTTATTGCCGAGTTTGGGTAATTTGTTGTACGTGTGAATTCATTTAGTGATGTAATCAACGGCGTCCTCCACATTTATTTCAGTTAAAAGCGAGAAGACGTCATTGGCAAACACGTCTAATGACTTGGAACCTACATGCCATCCCCGGGAGAATCGTTCGCATTCCTTCAACTGAGGCAGGATCTGCACGGAGAAGTCTTTTTATTAACTCAGAATCCTTGAAGGTCTCATGATGCAACTTTTGCAGCCTAGCTTGAATAAGCAAATTAATTCCTCCGTTGCAAAACGACTCCCATCGGTAATTACTTAAGGATATAAAATATGCAATTTAGCGGACAGTGCTTATTAACAATAACCTAATGATATTAAACTGATGTCGAAAAGGTTTGGTTCTTACTACTTAATTTTTTGTTTCCTTGTGAATAGCACATTTTTTAACCTTAGCGAACTTAATGGACATAGATGAATGTGTTGTGGTTCAATTTTAACCCTGTTTCAAATTTTATTTTCGTTTGTCTTGGTTGTTTGTAATGTATGATAATGAGTTTTGAAACAAAGGAAAATAAAATTTGAGCCAAGGATAAAATTGAACCGCGACAAATATGTGTCCATCAATCTTCACACATAAATTAGATTTTCACTCTTGTTTCCTTTTCTAATTAACTTTCATAAGTTTCTTTCTCAAGTTAATTCATGTTGCAGATAAGTAATGCTCAATTGTTTGTCCCTCGTGTCAGAAATGAAAAGTTTATTCTTTTTTCATAAGTTTTGTGTTATTTGCGGGTACAGCAAAAATTATTTGAATCCCAACAAAGTGGAAAAAAAAACTCCTCAGGTCTAAAAGTGTCCACGGGACTAAAGACAGAAAAAATATGAAATAGAAAACTGAGTCACAAGAAATAAAAAGCTCAGTTAAGGTCCTGAGTGCAAAATTTAGGCTTAGAAATTATTTTTCTCAGGGCTGTGCTTGTAGTCTGCAATCTGCCATCAAACTTAGTTTACGGAAGATGGAGTTAATATGGTTCGGCTGTCTACCATAAGAGAAATGTTTGGACAGTTTAAAGATGTCTGCAGTATCAGTTTCCTCGTTCTGTGGTCTTTTTTCAAAGGCCATAGCGGCTACATTTCTTGTTATGAGCAATTCACAAGCTTTCGTGCTGCTAGAGGGACTTGTGGCTAGTGTAGTCATTTTTGTGATCACTAAGGAAGCTTTGTATTTAAAGAGGAGCGTATGATATTCATCCACTTTTGAGAAAGGTACGCGGATAGTATCAAGGCTCATGAAGCCTTTCAGGTATCCTAAATGGAAGTTAAGAGACATCTTTACATATACGTTCTGGCCGAGAAGGAGAAAATTGCCAAACTTATAGAGCCACAGTATGTCGAGGCATTCAGGAAGTTTGAGAACGACAGAGCAAACTTTGAGGAGAAGTTACATGTTAATTACTTCTGGTAGTTAAGGGATTAAAGAAGCACACTGGTCTTGCGAGGTGCTACAATGCCATTTGAAACTGTCTTTACGGTCTCAACCAGCCGAAGAAAGCATCTGAGTTTTACACTTAAGCTTATGAGATGCAGGCTCGTATGGGATTTGAACCCAGGCCTCTGCGATACCGACCAGTTGGCTTGTTAGCTCAGTTGGTAAAGCGCTGCCCCAGTATCGCAGAGGTCATGGGTTCAAATCCCATATGAGTCTGAATTTTTTTCAGGCCTTATTCTCACTACTACTTAAGTAGTGTTCATAACTGCGGGGATCGCTTCCATATTCATTTCTTCAAACGCAGTTCACATATATGATTTTTATATCATTTACAGTAAAGGTGGGTAAAGAACCAGCTGCCTCTTTTTCGTTAAAATAACTTAAGTCTCTTTACAAAGCACTTCTATGATGTCACATTTTCAGTTAAGAAATCTGTGAAGCCACTGTTGGCCTTCAGTGTGGTTAGCTTTAGTTTCCTGTTTGATATCGAAAGAGACCGTCTTTAATCGGGGAAGGGCAGTATTAGTTTACAATTTTGATTCAGAAATAAAAATAACTTCGAAAGCTTCACCTTCCCAGTAGACGTCGCAGCTCAGCAGATTCGGAAGCAAGGATGAGGAGCCAAACTTTGTATAGTGTCAAAGAATAAGATTACCGGATCTGTTGAACTAATTTGAACTTATTATAATTCAATTGGATTGGTATTTCTTTCTAAAGTTGTTTAAGTTTACTTAGAATATCCTCGTACACCGTTTTAATAGGCAGATGTCGGATAAGTTGATTGTAGATATCAAACAAGTAGCTGAATGATTGCTCATGTTTATTTTCCGGTGCAAATGTATAAGTATTATTTAGAAGGAATTGCTTTGAATTCGGGATTGGCTTTATAGTGCATACGCGTTACTCAACTGCAGTAATTTAGAGATTAGTTTCTGGTATGGTTTTTAGCACAAACGGAAATGGTCTGGTTCGAATTCATATATGTATGCTAAGACTGATTTTTTTTAACGTAGGATCTTCCCTTTTTCGGAGGTGCTTTCTATTACGAAGCTGAGTCATTATTTTCGCTCTTCACCCTTTTGACCTGATACTAGTCCTTCACAGACTATTTCTTCCTGGAATTTCTAGAATCACCGACCTAGTACCATGATCTGAGGTATTTTTGCAACTTTTACTGAAGCCATTCCAAACTAATATTTCAGTTTAAAGCTTTTTCTTGCGTCAGTTTAGCGTCAATCAACTCAAAAGCTTCATAATTCCCCCGCCAGGAAACTCTCAGGGCATTTAAACTTTTAAAGAGTTCCTCCTTCAAATTCCCGTCTACCGGGGCTAAAATCTGTGTTCAAATGCCCTACCCAAGTGCCGGATTTGATGGTCAATTTGTTTATAAAAGGCAAGATCAGCGACTGTGACTTTCTTGGAGACCTTTTCTTGTGAGGGATCTGCTCGCGAAAGTGAACTCTTTACCTTTAAACAGCTCCATATCAAAAGATAAAACACGTGTATTCCGCTGGAGGAACTTGATAAGTCCGCTTCAAATAGCCCATCCCACCCAAACAAGGTTCAAGTTCCTCACCCCCCGGAAAGAACGACAGTCAAATGCCCGTGTGTTGCTTGGGGGGAATGTTAAAGCCTTGATTTGATTGGCGCTTTATTCTGGGATAGACATTGTCTCATGCTATGGTTTTCACTTTCATCTTGGTGCCTCTGAAAGAAAGCCAGTTGACTCCATCAGCATTAGACAAATGGGAGCCATTGATGTACAATCCGTTCAGTTTGGATTGATTGCAGCTTTTGTACCACCAGGCTCCCTTGTAGCTTCGAGAGCATTGGAAGTAATATCCATCATTGTCTTGATCATTCGTAGAAAACTCCATATTGCTGAAATGAAATTTCATGTAAGCTCGTTTCTACCATGTTTAGACAGATAGAAAGCGATAATTATTTATTTATTCGTTTATTTATGATATTTATACAGTTGGCCCAGGTCAGCTTTAAAGTTTGTTTGAATGGTAGCCTGTAGAAACTAATAACAAGGCCAGACCACAACACCGGTAGCTTCGCTCCCTTCTCCTTGCGAGGAATTTGTGTGTTCCCTAACATCCCCTGCCAACGAGGACTGAGAAGATGCAGGAGACGGGACCTACGGTTTATCGTCCTTTTTCGAGAAGCTTTGAACGTTTATCCATTTGCGGGTTCACAGAAAAGGCAGCACATTAAACGACTCTGAGTGTTGGTCTGGTCTGGGGCTTGAGCCCTGATCCTCCCGTAGGGCAGTCTAGGTTATCGGATGACGCAATCAAATCACGTGACTTATGAGATTGGAACCTTGCTCCTCACGTGCATTTCTTGAATGATCTCGGAAAACTGTTGAAATGTCAATCTCACTCAAGTCTTTCTGAACAAAGAACGATGAAACCAGTCAGCTTTATTGAACAAGAGAGAAAGGATCAAGGTGACAGTCGTGCAGTTTTTATTAGACGTAGAACCCATGTAATGATACTTACTAGCGATTGCAGAATGATTTAAAGCCAGGCGTTTTTCTTTTGTTCTAATTTTTGTTTCTCCTCAGATACAAAATTTAAACTATATGTGACAGTCCGTCATGATCAGTTCCCTTCGCTGATAATTTTCTAAAACTGCACCTCTAATCGAAACATGCTTCCCTGGAAGCTGGAAATGGGTACTCTCTTAGACAACATAATATCTTTCTTACCTATGTACCGTCATAGAGTCACCAGCAGTGCCATTGTATCCTTCAAAAAAAAGCCGGTACTTGTCAGCTTTGTCTGCCACATTAAAATTCGTGTACTCAGCGTACGTTATGTTCCCTTCAAAGTCTTCCAGGTCAACTCTCAACATTACGTCATCAGCGGCTGTTAAACGGTGAAGATTATCGTTTCCAAGCTAGAACTCCCCGCTCAGATCCCCGAAACCGTTTCTGTAGGATTCCCATCTAAGATAGAAGTCAACAGAGCCATCCAAGCGTTTCTGAAAAACGGTTCAGCCTCCACCGTCTGTGGTCATGTCACATAACACTTGGATTGGTTTGCCACCATCTGGATGGTGTACACGCCACTAGAATTGAAACCATCTTGAAACAATTGAGAGCAGCTTTTTGCTTCTATTGCGTGGAAAAAAAGAACCTATATAAGATGACTTCTTTATATGATAATTGAGGCTTTTTCCATGTCTAAGTAAAGGGATATATACCTACCGCAAGGTTTTCCTGCGAAGCCATGCTTAAACTGGCATCGACGCTGTCATCTTGGTAGTTGGGAACGCATATACCATGATCACCACATTGGAAACTTTCCTCTTCACACGTGCTCTAGAGAGAAAATTTGTGTCAAGTAACCTCCTAAACATCTGTAAATCGAAGGAGTTTCTTTCTTTCAAAAGGGCAATGATATTCTAAGGATGGACACTCATGTTGTTGCGGACAGGATTTGCACAAACTACTTTGCGATATGGTCTTCGGCTTGTGCACCCTGTTACGTACAACAGAAAACCTGTACACAAGCCTCGTTCTAAGGAAAAGAGAGACCTCGGATATGAGGTTACCAGCATGATAACAATGATGATGATGATGATGATGATGACGATGATGATATTATGATGAACAGTAGTTGTTATTACACCACCGCCACTATTATTACTTTTATCAGTATTTTTTATCATCATTAACGATGACTATAGCCATGAGGGGGTCCCCTTACTCTCTGTCCAAGAAAACCAAGTCTTGCTACAATATGCGACAATTTTATTACGAAGCGCAACAGAAGACACATCCTTTCCTTTTGGATAGCAAAACGCGACTAGCTCACATGCAAGATTTACGTCAAAAGAAAAGCGAGAATTAAGGATCTATATATGCCACTCTCTATCAGACTGATTTATACTGTCTTTAACAGCCTCTCATCCGGTATTCATCGCCAAAATGACCTCAAAGTCATTTGAATTATTTTTTCTCGAAAACCTAACTGTTTTTGTTAGTCTAGTCTCTTTCCCCTAACACCAACGGCAGGCAAAATCCTATCACGATTATTGTCGGATCTTCTTATGCCGATAAGTTAAAGCGCGGGACAAAGTAACTTTCGTCAAGGGGAAAAGCAGTAAGAAATGAGAACTTAAATAGTTTAAAGTTAATCAGGATTTCCAAGAAACTCCGCCTCGATTGAACATAAAATGACAGATTTTTCTCACCTTTATTCCCCTGTAAATAAAACTTTTATCCTCAATAAAGTTAGCAAAGCCATCAAATCGATCAGAGTCGCATAGTTGACACTTGAATTTTTTTGAGTCACTCTCTATGGTTCCAAAGTTGTAAGACTGACATCGCTCTTCATTTACACACTCAAGCTGACAGGAACTTTCCGAATCTACTTCTCCATCTCTTATCAGGCTTCTTTTCAGCTTTTGTCCCTTTATCTTTTCGGCAAAGTTAATTGCCTTGAAATTTGGTCCTGAAATACGGTTTATGTCATAGGCAAAGGCGCAAAGAAGACATATTATGCTGAGATACATGTTTAGTCTTCACTATCAGAAAGAGTATGATAAAAAGGAATGAGTTATTTCATTCTATTTCCTAACTAGATGACCAGGTGCAAGAAAATTACGAGAATAAAAACAGTATAAACAAAATGTTTTGTTAACTTTCTGCTAAGCTGGTTTTCATTTCCGTCAGAGCTCAGAGGAAGGGCTAACGCTCGAAACGTCATCCTTCTAACTCATTACGGTGCCCAATTTACGTATTCAACTCAGTTGCTAACACTAAATTACCTGTTATTACGGAAGCAGAGAAGGGACAATCCAAAAATATTTTGCAAATCCGAAAAAATGTTTAGAATCGATATCTAATAGACAAATCGCTTTTGGAAAGTTTTTCAAATCGAGGGAACAATTTCAGATCCTGGTTTTATTCAAAGATCCATAAATAACTTTAACGAAAATCGAAAATAGTCTTCAATCCAGGAGTCTTTCCAAAATCCAGAAGATTTACGAAAATGGAGAAAAATATTTTGTGACGTGACACTTGCGCCAGTAGTCAGCACTTTGTCACATTACAGCTCATCGTATCTCACTAGGTTGCACCAGGTCGACTTGGAGTCACTACGCGACGGACTAAACTGTACCAAGTGTATTGGAAAAGAATTTGTGAGTAATGAGCTATTCTGCCGTCGATGTGGAACATTAAAGAGATCAAACATACACAATCAGTCCTTGCTGAAAACAATTTCTAAAAAACCTCAGACCATCTCTTACAAAAAGGGAAAATTTCTTAAAGACATGCTTGTAAGAGCATAAATATAATTTGAAGGCGATAATGTGACACGACCACAAAAGCCACATGGGGATTCCGTGTCGGTCTGTCTTTCAATGATCTTTATTCTCACGGCCGGGCGAAAGTGTCACGTGACAAAATATTTTTCTCGATTTGCGAAAATTTTCTGGATTTAAGGAACGATTCTTGGATTGTGAAGTTTTATATGAAATAATTCATATTTGTACTGCGGTTGTAGATGAAAGTGAAATGTGATCATCGCAGTAAATTTTCCAATTTAAGCAATTGGATAGAAGAAGCCTGAAAAAAAAATCAGGGCTTCAACGGGATTCGAACCCGTGACCTCCGCGATACCGGTGCGATGCTCTACTAACTGAGCTATGAAGCCACACATTGGGAGCGAGGTCAATTTATTGAGTTCATATCTTCCCGTGCAGTGAAATGATGTGAAGTTTTATATGAAATAATTCATATTAGTAAATTTTCCAATTTAAGCAATTGGATAGAAGAATATGAATTATTTCATATAAAACTTCACATCATTTCACTGCACGGGAAGATATGAACTCAATAAATTGACCTCGCTCCCAATGTGTGGCTTCATAGCTCAGTTGGTAGAGCATCGCACCGGTATCGCGGAGGTCACGGGTTCAAATCCCGTTGAAGCCCTGATTTTTTTCAGGCTTCTTCTATCCAATTGCTTAAATTGGAAAATTTACTGCGATGATCACATTTCACTTCCTTTGATTCTTGGATTGTAAACTATTTTCGATTTTCCGCGAAATTTATTTGTGGATCTATGAATTAAACAAGGATTTGAAATTGTTTTCTCGATTTGATAACCTTTTCAAAAACGATTTGTCTAAAAGATTCGTTGTGGCCTTAAGCAAGCCGCTTCACTCACCTTGCTTCGTCTTCTCGGATAAGACGTTAAGCCGGAGGTCCCGTCTCCTGCAGGGTTTGGGGTAGGAGACGTTAATTTCCCACGCACGAGATTACTGTGTGATGGATGTCCTCCCCTGGGTTGGGTTGGGTGGATTTAAGAGGGGTAGTGCCCCGTATGGGACTCCATGTCCCGCTGCACTAACCCATTTGGCGTCCGTCTATCCGTAGACGTACCCTATAAAGTTGTTATTCTGAATATTTTTTTCGGATTTGCAAAATATTTTTGGATTGTCCCTTTTCGGCTTCCATAGTGGGCCTTGAGTGTGGTTTGCTTTAGTGCCCTGTTTAATATAGAAAGAGACCTATGAGGTTTTTTTACGGACAAAATATCGAACATGGATACATTAATGTTTTGTTCAATTACGTTATTGTTATGCGTTATAATACAAGTCTTAAAATAAAATAAATCAATTTCATCCGGAGTACATCGATTTGGATGTCATACATCGATGTTGTGCATTATACATCACTTTCCTGGCTCATTAAGCAAGAGGCCCCGGTAAATAACAAAATGGCGGGAATAGAGGCAAATGATCAATGAAGTTTGAGAAGCAGTACGCAAGGTGCACGGATTTGGCTGCCCAACATCGAAGGATTTTTTACGTCTTCGGGTAGGCTATTGGAAAGTGCAGAAGGGCAAAGGAACACTAAGAGTAAGATTTCAGGGGGTGGTAGAGGTTTCGTTCGATTCTCGCATTTCATGTACGTGACATGTTGTCGTCTCGCCTTATTTTAGACCTTTATGCCTTGTTTTAGATGGTTTTAGATGGTTTGCGAGTGGCTGTAGATTTTTTTGAGGTGGTTGTTGAAATTTTTGAGGTAGTAGTAGATGGTTGTAGGTGGTTGTAGATGGTTTTAAGGTGGATTTAGATCGTTCCATGTTTTAGTGCTTACGGTTAACTGTGTTGTTTCAGAACTGGGGTGAAAAATATATCAAGCTATGCCCATAAAACAGGATCTTGGTACCTTTTAAGGGTTCTTTTCTAATTTTGCGACAAGCGGTTTTAAATCTGTGGTACAAGGGAGGTCAGGCTGTAATTTTGATGCATGAGCATTAATGCCAACTCAACTCATGATTTGAGATACCTCCCCCAATTCTATTTAGCCCCCTCACTAATCACCCTAATCCAGTTTCCCAGCCCCCACCTTCCCCAGATATTATGCTCAAAATTCCCGACTATCATGCCTGTTACTCATGGGTGGTCAACAAATGCCTCTTCTTGTTGTTATGATCATTATTGTTGTTGTTGTCATTATTATTATTATTATCATTACCACTATTACTCAGATAGGCAGATGCAATGCAATGAACTAATTTAGCGGTCAGTGCAATAATCATCCTGTAAGCACACAATGCAATTTCTCTCCCAATCAGCTCTGGATACAAGGAATGCTACATTTCAGAAATTCTGGGTATAAGGCTGTGACAGATGTGACTGCCAGCAAGGCTGTTAATTTTGACCATCATGGCATTGATGAAGAAGGGCCTGTACCTGACATGCAGAGTGACTATGCAGTTTCGGTACCTGACACAATTACTACTCTGACACATAACCAAGAATTGCCACTGCAAGAAGCTAGAGATGCAGCCTTCAAAACTGGTGATCATGATGGAATCATAGCTCGCCAAGTGGTATTGCAGATTGCTTCTTTTTATTTAAACTGCTGTTCATGATTTACTGTATTAACTTCATATACTTGGAATGAACTCTTAAAACAGTTAGTATAAACTGGTTACTGCTATACATGTCAGTATGCCAAGAATAAAATTACTAATGACAATGTAAATGGGAAACAGTAACAATAATCAGGTATAATCTCAAATCTATCAGCCTTACTGATACAAAGGAGTATAAAACTTTTAATAGCTGGGAAAAAAATACATGATGTTATAGTGGCATAATGTAATAAATGCTTCATAGTATAAACACTTTGACATGAGATCTAGCCTTGATTTGCTATCACTCAAAACAATAACAAATAAGGTAAAGTTGTGGCTACATTGCATGCATAATGGCTATTGCATAGAAGTTTATACTCTTGTAAATGAGCTCTTGAAAGCTCTTTTTGTTAGTGTTGAGTTTATCATGCTGTTAATGAAACAGTTAAATAAATATGCTGAGTAACTTGAAACTGGAACTTTGAACGTGGAACATTTCCTGAGTAACCTAAACGGATTTGAAAATTTTATTGTTTTATATGAAGGGTCCACTGGCACATTTTCCTTGGCCACTGCTTAGGAAATTAAGAGATTTTGTATTAATTTGAGCAGTAGAGATTTCTAGCAATGAAGGAGCAAAACGTTCCATAAGCATATGTAAAGTCATGGATAATTGTACCAATTGCAAAGATTTTTTGGCTTAAAACCTCAAGTTACGCCCTCCCTTATTCAACCTCTTAGTGATTATGATTCTATGTGTGTTTTTTTTTTTACGTCCTATGAAAAATTATGAATAAAAGTAGTTTGTGGGCCTAAGAATAACACAACTGTTAACTGAAAGTAAGATAAGGAGGGATCATCCTTTCATGTCTATATCTTGCCAAAACCAATTTTGCCATAAGCAATACTCTCATCCAAGAATTCTTCAGATATCAGCCCAACGAAAACCTGCGTCATTGCTGTAAGATCTGTAGCCTTGGTCTGCCAACTAAACCGTTCTTAGCCACAGTTGAAAGACGATCGTTTAAGGACGATGGTGCAGTAAACGTAGAACGTTCCGAGTCCTCGAAAATTCTGTCAAAGTCCCTTGAAAGTTGGTTCATAAGGAAAACAAGTTCGTTTAGATCAGAGATCACCTCAACTTCATTTGGGAAGGCTTCTTCTATTCTTAGAGTCAAAGTGACAAGAGTTCTTTGGTTTTCTCGTAAACGGTGACTAAAAAATTCAGCCGAGTTGTAGGACGCAGTGTTCCTTTGCCCTTCTGCTTTTTCCAGTAGCCTACCCAAAGAAGTAAAAAATCCTTCGATGTTGGGCAGCCAAATCCGTACACCTTGCATAGTGCTTCTCAAACTTCACTGATCATTTGCCTCTATTTCCGCCATTTTTAAAGTGCTAGTTCCCGGGGCCTCTTGTTTAATCTGACTTCCAGTCATTTCTATTTCCGCTCCCTCATCTTTTAGTTTTATTGAACATCTTTTAGTTAAATAAGGTCACGCGTGAATGAGTCAGGAAAGCGATGTACGCTGCACAACATCGATGTATGACATCCAAAATCGATGTATTCTGGGTAAAATTGATTTATTTTATTTTAAGATTTGTATTATAACGCATAACAATAACACAATTGAATAAGACATTAATGTATCTATGTTCGATATTTTGTCCGTAAGAGAACCTCATGGAGACCAGTCTTTGATAGGAGAAGGGAAATATTATTTTACAATTTACATTAAGAAATTATAAGTATCTTCGAAAGCTTCTCCATCCGAGCAGACGTTGCAGCTCAGCAGATTCGGAAGCAAGGATGGGAAGCCAAAAATTGCATATTGTTAAAGAATAACATTACGGGATCTGTTGAACTAATTTGAACTTATGATAATTCAATTGGATTGGTATTTTGTTTTTGAAGTTGTTAAAGTTTACTTAGAATATCGTCGTACACCGTTTTAATAGGCAGATGTTGGATAAGTTGACTGTTGATATCCAACAAGTAGTTGAATGATTGCTCATGTTTATTTTCCGGTGCAAATGTATGAGTATTACATCAAAGGAAGTGCTTTGAATTCGGGATTGGCTTTAAACTGCATACGCGTCACTCAACTGCAGTAATTTAGAGATTAGTTTCTAGTATGGTTGTTAGCGCAAACGGAAATGAGCTACTTCGAATTCGAATATATGCCAAAACTAATTTGCTTTTAAATAGATTCTTCCCCTTTTTAGGAGGTGCTTATTCTGTTACTCTGTTAAAAACAGAGTAACAGGATTTCGGGGGACAGCGCTGTCTATTATATTTCGAAGCGTTTTAACTTGAATGAGACTGAAATTTAGGCAACCTATAGTATGATGAGCCCATGCAAGATTTACAGTGGAGCGGACGCTAGCTGCTTTTATTCCATGAAAACGAATGCATCCGCTTGGACGAAAACTTCACCAAAAAAGTCCCTAAAAAATAAGAAACTAAAAAACAAAACAAACCAAAACAAAGTAGGAGGGTTTTCGGATAGATTAGGGAACACACAAAAGCTTCTTCAAGAGAACGGAGTTCGTTACATGCCTTTAGTTTTTCCTTTTAAATCTCGTGTGCCCCTAATTTTTTAAAATGTTCTATTACGGAATCTTATTGGTGACTTGGTTACTCAGAAAACGTTATCGACCTAAGTAAGACTAACTTTCGTTTAGGAATTGGTTAATCAATAAATCAATGAACATCAATTAATACTTTATTTACCGTAAGTTAAAAAGTTAAAAGCAACAGAGCTGATATGGACTTGCATGTACGACATACAACAATACACTATTAATCTAAAGTTCTAAGTGTAAATCAAAATGTTTGCAAATAGCAGTCAATAATAAAAGTAATCTTGGTATTTATTCGAGTTTGTAAAGGCTTCCTTCTGAAATAACATGTTGACGGTTATATTCTAGGCTAAAAGCCCTCTTCATCCTAGAGAGGTTCTCCCTAAATCTACGTTAAGATGTGGTAATTTAAAACTTGGGGAGTTGCATAAGTTATAATTAGAACTACTACTCTAGATTTAATTAAAAATCATAAACTTTGTTAAATAACAAAACATGGATGCAACAGACAGTTTTCATTTTGAAAAAAAATATGGCATTGTTTACTATAAGCTCCACCTAAATACTATTTCGATGCTAAAAATTGCATTGAAGCTACTAACAAAATTCAATTTAGTAGTGTCATCATATATACGTATCAACTTTCTGACTTAGGTTTAGTGCGAGCTTCAGTTCAAATCGTTTTCTTGTCGGTTAAGCGTCAATCAATTCAAAAGCTTCAACATCCCCCTCCCCGAAACCTTGTAGACCTTTCCCTCGCAGCCATCTTTTTGCGAAAGTGAACTCTTTACCTTTTAACAGCTCCATACTAAGACATAAAACACGTGTATTCCGCTGGAAGGACTTTGCAGGTTCAGACAAATTGCCCACCCCACCCAGGAAAGGTTCAAGTTCCCCACCCTTTTGAAAGAACGACAGTCAAATGCCCGAGTGTTGCCTGGGGGGGGGGGGGAGGGGGGTTGTTGAAGCCTCGATTTGATCGACGCGTTATCCTGGAATAGACATTTTCTTATACTTTGGTTCTCACTTTCATCTCGGTGCGTTTTAGTGAGTAATGATAGCCCCTAAAAGAAAGCCAGTTGACCCCATCAGCACGAGACTTATGGGAGCCATTGAGGTACAATCCATTCAGATTGGAGTTATGGCAGTTTTGGTACCACCAGGCTCCCTTGTAGAGTTGGGAGCAGTGGCCGTTACCTCCGTCATTGTCTTGATCATTCGTAGAAAACCTCGTATTGCTGAAATGAAATCAAATTTCATGTAAGCTTGTTTTCACCATGTTTAGACACATAGAAAGCAAAAATTATTTTTTATTTATTCACGATATTTATACAGGCTGATCAAGTTCAGCTTTAAAGCTGGTTTGGATGGTAGCCTATACAAACTAATAACAACTAGGCTAGACCACAACACCGGGAGCTTCGTTCCCTTCTCTTTGCGAAAAGTACGTGGGTTCTTTAACATCCCCTACTGACCAGTAAAGAGAAGATGCAGGAGATGAGGCCTACGGTTTATCGTCCTTTTTCAAGAAGCTTTGAACGTTTATCCGTTTGTGGGTGTTAAAGCAAAGGCGGCACATTCTTGGTAGTCTGGGTTATCCGATTACGTAATCAAGTCACGTGACTTATTAGATCGGAACCTTGAAAAACTGTTGAGATCTTAATCTTACTGAAGTCTCACATATTACTGGAGGTGTATGTTGATGTAGTTTGTTTGAGGCTCCCGAAAGTCTTTTGGTTTATCAATTTCTTGAATATATAAAGTTAGGGCCTTTCCGCACTAGCGAACAAGTTGTTTCCTGTCAACATTTTACAAGTGCAGATTGTTTGTCGCGACTTGACAAATTTTGTTCGAGGCGGACAAATCTTCAAATGCACCGCCGACGACAGTTGTCCCGGGTAAAAACTGAACAAAATCGACTTAATAAACAAAACCGTGAGAAACTTGTCGATTATTTGTCGTAAAAGCTACGATCAGCCTGTAATTGAACTGAAAGCAGTATAGTAGGAAGGCAATAGTTATCTTTTGTTCCAAAACACGGGGATTGAAATTTTTGAAACGGCTTGTATAAATCCTGGAAATTGGAGGTTTAATCCTTTGGCAAACTTGGCTGGCCAGTCTTATGAACACATCAGGCACTGACGGAATTTTGGACGGCTTTCAAATTTTTTTGATGCGGATGCAACAGACGAAGCAAACATTTTACATGAAAAATTTGTCCTTTGATTTTTTCGGAACAATTTTAGTTATGCCCATTTATGATTGTGATTGTGACGATTAAAAATTTAAACGAAGATGGAGACCAATAAAACATTAAACTTCCAAAATAAACATCAAAGCCATACGTTTTCCTTTGTTTTATCTGGAAATGTTTCTCTTTACATACAAAATTCAAACTAGATGTGATAAGCCGTTCATGATTAGTTCCCTTCGAAATCAATTTCTAAAGCTACATCCCTATTCGAAACATGCTTCCCGTGGCTGGAAATGGATTCTGTCTCAGTCAACTTGAATTCATTACTTACTTATGTCGCGTCATAGAGTCACCAGCGGTGCCCTTGTATCCTCCAATCAAAAGCCGGTACTTATCAGCTTCGTCTGCCACACCAAAATCCGTGTACTCAGCATATGTGATGTTCCCTTCAAAGTCTTCCAGGTCAACTCTCAACATGACATGATCAGCGGCTGTTAAACGGTGAAGATTGTCGTTTCCAAGCCAGAACTCTCCGTTCAGATCTCCGAAGCCGTTTTTGTAGGATTCCCATTTAAGATAGAAGTCAACAGAGCCGTCCAAGCGTTTCTGAAAAACGGTCCAGCCTCCACCGTCTGTGATCATGTCACATAACACTTGGATTGGTTTGCCGCCATCTGGATTGATGGTATATACGCCACTGGAATTGAAACCATCTTGAAATAATTGAGAGCAGCTTTTCGGTTCTATTAATTTGCGAGGAAATAAAGAACCTATTCGAAATCACTTCTTTATATGACAATTGAGGCTTTTTCTATACCTAAGCAAAGCGAAATATACCTACCGCAAGGTTTTCCTGTGAAGCCATGCTTACACTGGCATCGAATGCTGTCATCTTCATAGTTGGGAACGCATATACCGCGATCACCACATCGGAAACTGTCTTCTTCACATGCGCTCTAGAGAAAAAAAGTTGTGTCGAGTAACTTCCTAAACATCTGTAAGTCAAAGGAGTTTCTTTCTTTCAATAGCGCAGGGATATTCGAAGGATAGCAACTCATTTGGTTGCCAACAGGATTTGCACAAATTTCTTCAAGATATGGCCTTCGGCTTGCGCACCCTGTTACGTGCAACAGAAAACCTTTGATAGGTTGGGAGATAAACAAAGTCTACGAGACCATACACAAGCCTCGTTCATAGGGAAATAGAGACCTCGGGTATGAATTTACCACCATGATAACGATGATGATGATGAAGACGATAATGATATCATGATCAATGGTTGTTTTTATTTTTATCATCAATGTCATAATCATTACTTTTATCAGTATCTTTTTATCATCATTAACGATGGTTATAGCCATGAGTGGGTCTCCTTACGCTCCGTCTAAGAAAACCGAGTCTTGCTACAATATGCGACAATTTTATTACGAAGCGCAACAGAATACACATCCTTTCTTGTTGGATAGCAAAATGCGACTAGTTGACAAGGAAGATTTACTTGATAGAAAAGCAAGAATGAAGGCTTTATATATAAAACAAATCGAATCATTTTTCGCGAAAAATCTAGCCGTTTTCGTGAGTGGAGCCCCATTCCCCTAACGTCAACAGCCGGAAAATTTCTATCACGATTATTTACAGATCTTCTTAAGCAGATAAGGAGGTAAAAGAAGTAATGAAAGGTTAAATAGTTCAAAGTTAATCAAGATTTTAATTCTGATCCACATTAGAAGTCATTGTTGATGCACTAAACAGATTTAGCTTACCTTTATTCCCCTGTAAATGAAATCTTTATCCTCAATAAAGTTAGCAAATCCAGCAAATCGATCAGAGTCGCTTAGTTGACACTTGAATTTGTTTGAGTCGCCCTTTATGGTTCCAAAGTTGTAAGACTGACATCGCTCTTCATACACACACTCAAACTGACAGGAACTTTCCGAATCCACTTCTATATCTCTTATCAGGCTTCCGTTCAGCTTTTGTCTCTTTATCTTTTTGGCAAAGTTAACAGCTTTGAGATTTGGCCCTGGAATACGGTTTATGCCGTAGTCAACGGCATAAGCGGCGGCGCAAAGAAGAAATATGATGCTGAGATGCATCTTTAGTCTTCACTGTCAGAAAGAATATGATGAAAAAGAATAAATGTTTATTTCATTTCTACTTCCTAACTAGATAGGCAGGTGCTAGAAAATTGCGAGAATGAAAACAGTATAAGCCATACGATATGTTTTGTTAGGTGACCTTCAACATAGGCCTGTTGCTAAACAGGTTTTAAGTTTCCTTCCAACTGCATTAGGTTGCAGTGTTTTCCTTTTTTTCCTTTTTTTCCTTTTTTCTCACCGTGACTATTCTTCGCGAGGACTGATGGTTAAATCGTCTTTTTCTCTTACAGAGAGCATAAAGGAAAGGACTTGGTGAAAAGACGTTTTAATTTTCTTTAGTCATAGATACTTGCATTCTAGTATCTATAATTGATTAATTTTCAGCCTCTATGACTCTTTCCTCATCAAAATTTAATAGCATCTTTCAATTGTTTAAATAAGGATGACAATCTAATGGTTCGTGTTCAATTTCAGAAAACCTGAGTCGGTGCGTACAACATAAATTGTCGAATGCTTTTAAGCAAGTTTCAAATTTCAGGCCTATTAAATTAGTCCATTGATTTTATAATTACGGGCAATTGTGTTCCAAAATTTCCCTGAGGCTTTTGATTGTTTCTTTCCCTTAGCCCTCGAGCAGTATGCTTAATTATAACATAGAATGATAAAAAATAAAGAGGAATATGAGCCATTTATCAGGAGAAAATATAAACCAAACGTTTTCGACACAAGGTTATCATCAGGGTAACTAAGCACCATCCGCCAAATTGATGATATTTTATATTCCCAAGTAATTCCCGATGAGAGGAGTTTCGTGACGAGTTTTTTTAGGGAAGTGGCAGAGAGCACGTTTGAAAAGAAGTTGAGCTGAGTTTAGGTAATTTGTTGTACGTGTAAATTCATTTAGTGATGTTGTCAATGGTGTCCTCCACATTTACTTTTTTGAAAAGCGAGGATACGTCATTGACAAACACGTCGAATGATTTGGAACCTACATACCACCCTCGAGGGAATCGTTCGCATTCTTTCAACTGGGGCATGATCTACAGGGAAAAGTCATTTTATCAGCCCAGAATCCTTGAAAGTCTCATGATGCAACTTTCGAAGCCTAGTTTTGCCCTGTAAATAGCTCATTATTCAACCTTAGCGAACTTAATGGACATAGATAAATATGTAGCTGACAATCTTCACAAATAAATTATATTTTCACTCTTGTTTTCTTGACTAATTAACTCTCTCAAGTTTCTTCCTCAAGTTGTATCATGTTGCAGACAAGTGATGCTTAATTGTTTGTCCCTCGTGGCAGAAATGAGGACACCAGCTGTTTATAATTTTTTTCTTAAGTTTAGTGTTATTTGCCAGTCACTCCTTTCACGACGGAAATTATTTTAAATCCCAACAAAGTGGATAAAAAACTCGTCAGGTCTAAGAGTGTTCATAGAACTAAAAGACAGAAAGAAATATTCAATAGACGACTCAGTCAGAAAAAATTAAAAGCTCAATTAAAGTCGTGAGTGCAAAATTTAGGCCTAGAAACTATTTTTCTTGGGGCTGTGCTTATAGTCTGCGATCAAACTTGAAGTCTGACGATCCTCTTCGCCAATTCGCTGGATCAGTTACTCACATGGGAAATGTTAAGGAGGAACTGTATGTTTCAGTGAAAATGGCGAATCGCGATTAATTTCCACAGCAACATAACAAACATAATCATAAACATAATATCGTCTATATGATTAGGATATAGTAGAAGCAGGAGATAGAATAAGCAAGTAGTGTGCACAATTAGATTCACGAGAAAAACCACTTCCGCGACCCTCTCTTCTCCGTGTCACCGACAAAAGAAAAAAAGATTACTGAATCTTTTGCCTGAATTCACGTCCTCGTAGAAGAACAGCGTTCATACACCACTAAGTCTCACGAAACTCTGTTCACATTCGGAGAAAAACGATGAGTTGCCCCATGAAAGGTAATCCAGGACAGTTTTAGATTCTGGATTCCACGTTGTGGATTCCGGATTCCAGGTGCTGGATTCCGGATTCTACCACTGCAGATTCCGGAATCTAAAACACCAAAGATTCCAGATTTTTGTCTCTGGTTTGCCCCTAATTTTCACATTTCGTTTTCTAGGAATGACTTCAATGGCGGATTTCGCTATTGAAGGACATGTTTGTGAATGCATGTTTGTCTATTTATATTTTCATAAAAACATTTGATAATTATGAAACTTGAAATTATGACATTTGAAATGTATAACAGCAAATTAAGGGATAAATTTTTGTTGTAGGAATACCTGTTGAGACTGTCCGTCTCTTAAGTCCAATGTCCATTCATTCCACATCTTTTAGCAACTCTGAAGAGGCCAGGCCGCATTTCTTTCATACAGGTTCCTAGAGGTTCTTCAAGTGATTTAACAGGAACAAAGAACTAATAGTTCAAATCATTGCATATCATTTTTAATTTCTAAATAACTGTTGGACTAAAAGGTTTTTCTGGTACAGCATAACATTGTTCCGACTTGGAAAAGATGGCCAATTTTTTTAAATATAAAATTGACTTAGAACTGCCAAGAAAACAGCTCGAAAATATTTCCCTATCATCTCAAATTACTTTTTAAACTTTACTTTTAAACAAAAACCATGGTATTGAGGCATAAATTTAAACTGGAATAAAATTTTAATAACACCCCGAGTAAATCGCGGACAGAAAAGCTTGTTTTCCTAGACGTAATTGGCGATGATGTTCGACGAGATTGCGCATTAAACAGTGTTAAACCAATTCAACTATACTTACACCTTTGAAAAATCGCGAAAGATCTTCATTTACACTAGTCATGCTGTGCGTTCGCTGCGTTCCAGCATTTAACGAGGCATAATACATTGTTGTTCAATGAGATGCAAACAATTGGCCAGGTATTCTCAAGTTGAAAAAGTGTGTGTTTAAGTGTGAATCACGATTCGGGCGAAATTTTGTGCCAAGTAAGCGATTTTCATGACCAGTGCCAGGTAGCATAATAAAATATTTAACAAGCAGAGTTTATTCAAGCCTCCAGCGTAACTGATCTCAAAACGACAAAAGGCCTAAAGCACTGCTAACAAGCGAGTCATGCTAAAAAGTATGCGTTTGTTGCGTTTCATCATTGAACGAGGCATAATACATTGTTGTTCCATGAGATGCAAACAATTGGCCGGGTATTCTCAAGTTTAGCAAAGCGTTTTTCGAGTCTTTCAACTTCTTTTAGGACCGACTCATGGTTCTCCGTCTTCGTCTTGACATTGCTTTGAAATAGTATAGACTAGTAAGCTGAAACGAAGAATTAATCAGGGAAGTTTACGAAAAATCCAGCAAACAAGCTTTAAAAAGGCAATTATTTAGACTTCATACTTCAACGAACTTCACAAATCTTACTTGTTTATCTTGTAAGTAAACGATGGCAGATTAATTCCCGAAGCGCTTTCTGAGTTTCCCGATCCCTCTCCTACTGCTTTCACGCTTACAAAACAGGAAATATCAAAAGGAGGAAGATACAGCTGTTTTGAAACGCCATTTGACGAAGGTAAATCTGCTTTTTGTTCGACACTTTACATATCAAAACAAAGGAAATTTGTTCCTCTTTTTGATTCTGGCGGTACATTTTAAATTTGCGCCTGCGTAAAAGAGATATCGCCCGAGACCCTTCGCTCGGTCGTGTTTTGATCAAAAACGCCTTGTTAATTTCACGCAACCGCTCGGAGAAAAGGTAAAAATGACGAGGAAAAAACTTTATCTTCAAGTTAGAAAATTAGCGAAATAGAAAGCCACAATATTATAGTTTAATATTTCAGAGGTACATTGAGTGCTTTTTCCGTAGAGAATCCGCACGGTGGTAAAACATTCGAAAATTACACTCGATTTGAGTGGGGTGTTGAAGTGGCCGTGGTCACTACATTCATGTTAAGACTATTTGTACCCCATGATTTTGATATGTTTTGTAAGTTTCGCTGGAGGTTAAGTTAGTTTAAAATGGAACAGAAAATCAATTGAATCATTACAATGTTACACTTACCATTCCCTCTCCGCCTTTTGCTTTTTCTTGTGCTTCAGCAAGTGGATTCTGGATTCCCTTTTTAGCGGGGTCCCGGATTCCAAAAGCTGGATTCTGGATTCCAGAGCCCAGTATTCCGAATTCCACAAACAAAAATTTCCTGGATTCCGGAATCCGGATTACCTTAAATGGGCGAAATTAGAAAAACTTGTATGTTCACAGATTCAACAAATCACTCGTAAGTTAAGATAGAATAAACCACAATAAGTTTAGGGCAAATAGAAGTATATCATAACTTTCGGCTGAACCGTCACTTGATGAATAAAACGATGTTAAAGGGTATGTCAGATTTCATGTAGAAGCTATAAGGCTGATCCGACCGGAGCTTTCCATGGTCTCAGTGCCACTAACCCAGTAAAGCACAGGGCAGGGTTACCCCCCCCCCCCCCCTTCTTCCCTTCTTCTTTGGAAAATTTCTTAAGGTCCTTCTGACAGTTTCCTGCGTCCATCCCTACCCCAGATGGAGAAAGTGCTCAAAGAGTAAATATAGAACTTCCCGACGAGGCTTGAATTGTGACCTCATGCTCCAAAGAAGGGACTTGTTGTTGTAGCGATTGTGCGGCATTTCTTAGGTGACAAATGAAGCACTCGCAACTTTACTTGCTTATTGTTACTTCCTGGTTACTTGGTACGATTGCATGGCTCATTTTCTGTGCGCCGCTACCTTACTGGTCAGCAGTACTCGGGATTTCGATCCTGGGACCAAGCTGTCAAAATAGCCCACGTGTAGCCGTACCCTCCCCCACAAGGTGAAACGGAAGCGAGGCCGGAACGTCTACGCAAACCTGACACTAATCGTGTTCTGTGACGTCACTCTAATTTATGCAAACTAAAGTGGCACGTGTTGGCGTGTTACCGATATCTACAACAACTTTGAAGTGAATTCATTCCCATTTTCGGGTAAATTTGCAATTCAGCGTCCGAGTTAAAATATATACTTTGCTTTAAGAATATAGGAAAATATTTATGAGCGATTTTTGGTGTAGAGTAAGAAAAGGACGATGTTCGACTAACATCGCGCTTACGGAATTGCAACGTCCACGCGGTTTCTGCCTACATTTGTAAAC